>NW_020525851.1:0-41248 GCF_003368295.1 Carassius auratus
AATTCAGATCAAATATTTTCACATTTCCTTTAGACCTCGTATTGGCAGTTAAAAAAAAATAAAATGGGTCAAGATCAAATATATCACTTTACAGAGTGGAAGGAGTGTTTGTCATATTAGAGGCTTTTTTTCAGCTTCAATAATTATGAAAACAAAGCTGGATGAAAACACTTGACGTTGGACTTCATACTTTTAATGTAAAGAAGAGACGGCCTTGACCCGACGTGATTTGAACACGCAACCTTCTGATCTGGAGTCAGACGCGCTACCGTTGCGCCACGAGGTCTTTAAAAAACAGGTTATTGCTTCCTTTGCATGGCCCGTTGACGCATTCACCACCAAAAATGGAGCCTATTTTTCTCAATAACCTCGAGAGGTACGGATGTCTGATTTTCTTGGAAACTTTTCGTGCCTTATGCTTTTTCCATCCTTCGACTAGCTCAGCTGGTTAGAGCGGAGGACTGTAGATGAGTTGTTGGGTATCCTTAGGTCGCTGGTTCAATTCCGGCTCGAAGGAGTGTGATTTTAAATTTCAGATCAAATATTTTCACATTTCCTTTAGACTTCATATTGGCAGGTTAAAAAAGCCAATGGGTCAAGATCCAAATATATCACTTTACAGAGTGGAAGGAGTGTTTGTCATATTAGAGGCTTTCTTTTTTACAAGCTTCATATTTATGAAAACAAAGCTGGATGAAAACACTTGACGTTGGACTTCATACTTTTAATGTAAAGAAGAGATGGCTTGACCCCCGACGTGATTTGAACACGCAACCTTCTGACCTGGAGTCAGACGCCGCTACCGTTGCGCCACGAGGTCTTAAAAAACAGGTTATTGCTTCCTTTGCATGGCCCGTTGATGCATTCACCCCAATAAGGAGCCTACTTTTCCCAATAACATCAAGAGGTACGGATGTCTGATTTTCTTGGAAACTTTTCGTGCCTTACGATTTTTCCATCCTTCTATAGCTCAGCTGGTAGAGCGAAGGACTGAAGATGAGTTGTTGGGTATCCTTAGGTCGCTGGTTCGATTGCGGCTCCAAGGAGTGTGATTTTAAATTCAGAGCAAATATTTTCACATTTCCTTTAGACCTCGTATTGGCAGTTAAAAAAAACCAATGGGTCAAGATCCAAATATATCACCTTACAGAGTGGAAGGAGCGTTTGTCATATTAGAGGCTTCTTTTTTACACGCTTCAATAATTATGAAAACAAAGCTGGATGAAAACACTTGACGTTGGACTTCATACTTTTAATGTAAAGAAGAGATGGCTTGACCCCGACGTGATTTGAACACGCAACCTTCTGATCTGGAGTCAGACGCGCTACCATTGCGCCACGAATTCTTAAAAAACAGGTTATTGCTTCCTTTGCATGGCCGTTGACGCATTCACCACAAAAAGGAGCCTATTTTTCCCAATAACCTCGAGAGGTACGGATGTCTGAATTTCTTGACACCTTCTGGTGCCTTATGATGAAAACGCTTGACTTTGGACTTCATACTTTTAATTTAAAGAAGAGATGGCTTGTCCCCCGACGTGATTTGAAAACGCAACCTTCTGATCTGGAGTAAGACGCGCTACCGTTGCGCCACAAGGTCTTAAAAAACAGGTTATTGCTTCCTTTCCATGGCCGTTGATGCATTCACCCCAATAAGGAGCCTATTTTTCCCAATAACCTCGAGAGGTACAGATGTCTGATTTTCTTGGAAACTTTTCGTGCCTTACGCTTTTTCCATCCTTCGATAGCTCAGCTGGTAGAGCGGAGGACTGTAGATGAGTTGTTGGGTATCCTTAGGTCGCTGGTTCGATTGCGGCTCCAAGGAGTGTGATTTTAAATTCAGAGCAAATATTTTCACATTTCCTTTAGACCTCGTATTGGCAGTTAAAAAAACCAATGGGTCAAGATCCAAATATATCACCTTACAGAGTGGAAGGAGCGTTTGTCATATTAGAGGCTTCTTTTTTACACGCTTCAATAATTATGAAAACACTTGACGTTGGACTTCATACTTTTAATGTAAAGAAGAGACAGCTTGACCCCGACGTGATTTGAACACGCAACCTTCTGATCTGGAGTCAGACGCGCTACCGTTGCGCCACGAGGTCTTAAAAAACAGGTTATTGCTTCCTTTGCATGGCCGTTGACGCATTCACCACAAAAATGGAGCCTATTGTTTTCAATAACCTCGAGAGGTACGGATGTCTGATTTTCTTGGAAACTTTTCGTGCCTTACGCTTTTTCCATCCTTCGATAGCTCAGCTGGTAGAGCGGAGGACTGTAGATGAGTTGTTGGGTATCCTTAGGTCGCTGGTTCAATTCCGGCTCGAAGGAGTGTGATTTTAAATTCAGATCAAATATTTTCACATTTCCTTTAGACTTCATATTGGCAGTTAAAAAAAGCCAATGGGTCAAGATCCAAATATATCACTTTACAGAGTGGAAGGAGTGTTTGTCATATTAGAGGCTTCTTTTTTACAAGCTTCAATAATTATGAAAACAAAGCTGGATGAAAACACTTGACGTTGGACTTCATACTTTTAATGTAAAGAAGAGATGGCTTGACCCCGACGTGATTTGAACACGCAACCTTCTGATCTGGAGTCAGACGCGCTACCATTGCGCCACGAAGTCTTAAAAAACAGGTTATTGCTTCCTTTGCATGCCTGTTGACGCCTTCACCACAAAAAGGAGCCTACTTTTCCCAATAACCTCGAGAGGTACGGATGTCTGAATTTCTTGACACCTTCTGGTGCCTTATGCGTTACATCCTTCGATAGCTCAGCTGGTAGAGCGGAGGACTGTAGATGAGTTGTTGGGTATCCTTAGGTCGCTGGTTCGATTGCGGCTCCAAGGAGTGTGATTTTAAATTCAGAGCAAATATTTTCACATTTCCTATAGACCTCGTATTGGCAGTTAAAAAAGCCAATGGGTCAAGATCCAAATATATCACCTTACAGAGTGGAAAGAGCGTTTGTCATATTAGAGGCTTCTTTTTACACGCTTCAATATTTATGAAAACACTTGAATTGGACTTCATACGTTTAATGTAAAGAAGAGATGGCTTGACCCCAACGTGATTTGAACATGCAACCTTCTGATCTGGAGTCAGACGCGCTACCGTTGCGCGTTTAATGTAAAGAAAAAAAAAACAGGTTATTGCTTCCTTTGCATGGCCGTTGACGCATTCACCACAAAAAGGAGCCTATTTTTCCCAATAACCTCGAGAGGTACGGATGTCTGAATTTCTTGACATCTTATGATGAAAACGCTTGACTTTGGACTTCATACTTTTAATGTAAAGAAGAGATGGCTTGTCCCCGACGTGATTTGAACACGCAACCTTCTGATCTGGAGTCAGACGCGCTACCGTTGCGCCACGAGGTCTTAAAAAACAGGTTATTGCTTCCTTTGCATGGCCGTTGACGCATTCACCACGAAAAGGAGCCTATTTTTCCCAATAACCTCGAGAGGTATGGATGTCTGAATTTCTTGACACCTTCTGGTGCATTATGATGGAAACGCTTGACTTTGGACTTCATACTTTTAATGTAAAGAAGAGACGGCTTGTCCCCGACTTGATTTGAACATGCAACCTTCTGATCTGGAGTCAGACGCGCTACCGTTGCGCCACAAGGTCTTAAAAAACAGGTTATTGCTTCCTTTGCATGGCCGTTGACGCATTCACCACAAAAATGGAGCCTATTGTTTTCAATAACCTCGAGAGGTACGGATGTCTGATTTTCTTGGAAACTTTTCGTGCCTTACGCTTTTTCCATCCTTCGATGGCGGTACCTGACAACCACAAGTCTGTAAAATTAATCCAATAGTATGCCGACTTCTATCTTTTAAAAACCAATCACGTTATGACCTCTATCTTTTGAAAACCAATCACGTTACGACCTCTATCTTTTGAAAACCAATCACGTTACGACTTCTATCTTTTAAAAACCAATCACGTTACGACTTCTATCTTTTATAAATCAATCACGTTGCGATCTCTATTTTTCCGCGTCCAATGAAATGGCAAGGTCTATTTCTCATACACCAATCACGCACGTCCTCGCCAATTGCATGTAATCTCCGCTCAGGTAACGTTAAATTATTTACATTCCGCTCATGTATGTTATTTATATCTTGATATGAATGAAATGGTTTAGGATTTTTGTTCTTTAGGAATAGCAAGATTGGCCATGTAAATTAGCCTATGATTACCGCTTGATACTACGTAACGTCAACTGTCACTGATGTGTAAATACTATTACGACCGGAGCTAACGTAACTGTAAATATGTCGAATTTAACCGATTAACAAGTTTTCTCAATGAAAAAAAAAATGCTTTTTATTGAATTGTAATAAGGTTCCGCAGCTTTTTCCAAATGCGGCATTTGAACACACAAAATAAATTTGGAAAATGTTAATGTTTTGTTTAACTTTTACACGTATGTTATATGTTTGTACATATGTTATGACCAGTCAAAAGAAGTGAATGGATAAGTTTATACATTCAGGTTCATGCCCTTATCACATGGACACAGTTGAAAGACCACAATATGTTTAATCTGAGTATTTGTTTTAGTCAAATTAATCCATAATGCTATATATTTATTTATTTATTTATACTCATAAACGTGTTGTATGAGCCTAGGTCATTGAGACATACAGCCATAATAGAAAGATCTATCACAACTTGTTAAGACTCTATGTAATTGTTCTTATACTTTTATTCTTGTTATAATCTTATTATATGTATTTTTTTATATTTGTACAAACATACACACATACATACAAACATATATATATATATATATATATATATATATATATATATATAAATGTTATATAATTGTTTTGACATTATATATATGACTGAATTGTGCAATTGAAATGGCATGAATATAGCCCCTGCTGCTGACATGGCATTAAATAATAAATAAATAAATCACAACATGTTATATGTAAGATAATATGTGTATTATAATGAACTTATAATCTGCTATAATATGGCGGTCGTTCTGGACCAGGAACACAACTAGCTATCATGAAATGAACACAACAGGAGGGTAAATGCTACAGGCTACAATGGCAGTTAGTGTAACGTGTTATGTAGTGTTTCAGGCAACGACATGGCTTCAGCTAAGTCTCACAAAGGCATGAGTAATGCTGAATGGCTTGCGCGTCTGGAGAGTTTTGCCCAAACAGGAGTTTGGCCATCTACACAGGGGAATAGACCTTCTCCCCGACAAAAAAGATGGCATGAGATGTATCAGAAGGTAAGTTATGCAGCTAGATTCATGGGCAAACTAACAAACTTTTTTGACAATACATTGTGGTATTTTTATTTATGTGTATGGTTAAGTAATTACATGTAAATACAATGTTATATTGATATAATTATGATGACTTATTGCTGTTTTGAGATCCAGTGTCAGAGGTATAATTCATGTTCACAGATAGAAAAGTGCCCTCTGCAAATGAGGGGACAGACCACTCTTCTGAAGGAAGCTCAGACATGTATTTGTGGCTTTCACAAGGTAACTTCAATTAGCCTGGTTCAAGTTGCATAAATAGATAGATGTGTTTGCAACATCAATGTGTCTTTATATCTAAAATCACATTAGGAAGACTGTTTTGTACTTTATGCATGTGTCACAGGTTCATCCACCAGTCACAGGGGAAGCATCACAGAGCACCCCGGCCCAAAGCACACCCTCTGTCAGCGATGTGTCATGTCCTGCAAAGAGACCTAAACTGACATTGTCAATGGTAAGCAGACCACACTATTGCATGCATCACTGCAGATACTGAAACATCTCAACCTTTAACTATAGTGTTAGGGTTTTGTTATCACTAACCATGACAAATCTTTTTAGTTTGAAAAGTCAAGGTTTGGAGGCTCACATGTGGCAGCAGCAAAACCTAATTTGAGCACCCAGAGGAAAACCTCTCAGGTTAATATTAAAAGACATCAAGACTTTTATAATGTCATCATGACTTTATCACTATGTAATTTTAATGTATTAAAAACATGGCAATCCCCTTAATAAATTATTCATAATGTTTGACTCCACAGATGTTAGAGCACTCCAGTTCAGCTACAGTTTCATGTCCACCCTCTGATCCTCATCCTCCTCCATCCCCCAAACCTCATCAGCCCGTCATCCAGTCCTCCTCTTCCTTCTTCCTTCCTCCACCTCAGAGTTCACAACGCATCAAAAAACAGCAACGCCATCAACTGTTTCTGAGAATACTGTTGTGAGGAGCCCAGTAAGATCTCATTCAAAATATATACATGTCTTCATCATTTAATGCTCTCTTAGCTTTTATTTAAACCAGTGTTTTTTATAATATCAGCAGGTCTCATCTCAGCCAGAAGATCTCCCCCTTCTGTGGCCACAGACAATGCCACAGCAAGACCAGAAGTGGGTGTCAGAAGCACTTTTTAGGGTTGGTGCAAAGGGAAAGCTGGAGCTGCGTGAAAACCTACAGTTGTGGTATCACCCCCCACCACCAGCCCTGTTGTACCACCAAGCTCCAACACCTGATAGGTTTTTTTCACAGCGTCTCTTGCTCTGGATGCCATATAAGCTGTGGAAGGTGCGGCTCCAGTGTACTAACCCTGCCTGTGCCAGGCAACAGCTGTGTGGTGGTGGACTGCACAGGAGGGTACGACAGGTGTTAGACATTGACAGATACTACAACCTGGTGACAGAGACCCTGATCTGCACCAGGTGTAGAACCAGCTATCTGTCCTGGAGTCAAGCTGTGCTGCAGCAGTTGGACCTGGCCCATCGATCTGAATTCAGGGTCATCCTCACACGCAAGTAATTATTTTGCAGTCATTTTCACTTATGTGCTACCCTTTCTGATAAATATTTCCTACAATAATTAGATACCTTATAATAAGATACTTAAATGAATGCTTTTTTCCAAGGTATGCCTGTGACATTCGGGTTCTTCGCTTGCTGCGTGAGAGGGGCATGGGGAATGGCCCAGTGAGGATCATCGGCCAGCTGAGAGAGAACCACAGTGAGGAGTGGTTGAAACGTGCGCTTCGGTACACATCAGAGTGTGTGGCCTTTTTTGATAATCGTGGCCTGCATCCGCTGCACTTCCAGGAGCCACCACCACTTGCTTCAGTACCCAGCTACAAATGGCTCCTCACTGTATATAGTCAGGACATTCTCAACAGGCTCGATCACATAAAGGCCAGCATAACATCCACGTATGGATCAATCTTAAAAATGGATTCAACTAAGAAGGTCAGATAAGCTGCTTAATTGACTGTACCCTTATCTATAATGTATTGTTAGACCAAGAGAGCTTTATTTTGTCAGTGTAACTGATTTGGATGCATGTTGTATTATTTGCTACGCTTATTGTTTCTTTCAGATCACCAAGAAGTTGAGTGGGCCTGCGAAAGGCACAGCACAGTGGCTTACCTCAGTGGGCAATGAGATAGGTCAGGTGCTGATGAGTGTCCTGACTGCGAATGAAGGGGCTGGGTTAGACCTCATGGCTGCAGGGCTCATGGAGCGATACCGGAGTGCTGGTGTTGATCCTCCCACTATCATTTATGTGGACTGTGATTGTTGCAAGAAAGTGGGAGAGACTAAATTGAAGAGGCGGTTCAGCGGCTGGCCAGATGTCATCGTCCGCCTAGACATTTGGCATTTTATGCGACGTCTGGCAGTAGGGTGCACCACTGACGCCCACCAGTTGTACCCTACTTTTATGGCAAGGCTGTCATCCTGTATTTTTGAGTGGGATGCAGGGGATCTCACTCTGCTGAGACAGGCCAAAAGGGAGCAACTCATCCAACAGGGCTGGCCTACTCTGTCGGAGGCAGAACTGGACCATCATTTAACTAAAGCTGAGCTGCTCCAGCACTGCAGGAGGAGAACACGGGGAGAAGAAACCACTTTCCGCCTCCTTGATATGCTCATCAGAGAGCTCATGGGTGGCAAGGGGAATGATGCTCTTGGTGTTCCTCTACTTGACAGTGTGAGAATGCAGCACATCTGGAATGTCCAGAGGCGGCACATCACCTGTATCCAAGACCCTCCAAATGTGCCGCTCTATACTGAAACTGGAACTACAAGCAAGGGTGGGGTGGTTCTAAAAACTTATCGTTGTGCCAGAGGCTCCACATCCCTGGAATCATTTCACTGCCACCTAAACAGATTTATTCCAGGTTTGTCATGTCAGAATATACCACATTTTGCCACTAATTCCTGTTTATCAAGATATTTGCAGATTAAATTTTATGTTTTGCATTTTCCCAAAGCAATATTTGGCTTTCTATTTCTTTTTCTAGGGAACAGCGCAAACAGCCTGAACTTCCAGATTTATCTCCTGGAAGGTTTATTACGCTGGAATCAGGACCGGGCTGAAGCTGCTGTTGCAGATGGAGGTTCAACTCTGCGCTCTTACACAGGGGAGCTGGTTTACTCTGTCAATGAGAACTACAATAAGTTGTATGGCAGGAAATTGGTCCCTAGCTTCACTCCACCTGCAGTATACACAGGTAAAAATATTTTGATAAATGCAGCTCATGATGTAGCATGTTTTTGGTAAAATTACAAGTGCTTTTGGACAATAATAATGTAATTTTGACATATCAGACAAAAATTATACTACCAGAATATTTATACATTATTCTGTGTTCTAGGTTTCAGGGCAGAAAATAAAATACATAGTAGAATATAGAGTAATCCTGTCTTTTTATGATACCCTCTGAATTAGATATATATTGTTCATACAGAAGTGGACAACAAAATATTTACTGCATTTCTAAATAAACCTTTCTGCATAATTTCCATTAAAAATGTTTCCTGTTACAAATATTTCCTCAAGGGAGCTCATTGGAGTACAGTACTTGTTGAGGCAGAATAGTCAGCCCCTGGAGGACATGTGCCCTACCTCTGATAGGACCTCTCAATTGCTGGAGGAGATAGATGTGGAGGAGCAAGTGGAAAAGGATGAGGGTTTCATTGATTTCTTTGGAGAGGAAGCCACAGTGGCAAATCTTGTGGCATCAGATGACTTAGTCCTTTCAGGTCCACCAGTTCTACCAGCTGCACCAGTTCCCAGTGTCCAGGCTCCTACAGCTGCACCACTGCCCAGTGTCAAAATTCCACCACTGCCCATTGTCCAGACTCCACCACTGCCCAGTGTCCAGACTCCACCACTGCCCAGTGTCCAGACTCCACCATTGCCCAGTGTCCAGACTCCACCATTGCCCAGTGTCCAAACTCCACCACTGCCCAGTGTCCAGACTCCACCACTGCCCAGTGTCCAGGCTCCACCACTGCCCAGTGTCCAGACTCCACCATTGCCCAGTGTCCAGACTCCACCATTGCCCAGTGTCCAAACTCCACCACTGCCCAGTGTCCAGACTCCACCACTGCCCAGTGTCCAGGCTCCTTCAACTGCACCAGTGCCCAGTGTAGCTGCATCACTGCTCAGTGTCCAGGCTCCAACATTGTTCAGAGTCCGGGCTCCTTCAGCTGCACCAGTGCCCAGTGTCCAGGCTCCACCACTGCTCAGAGTCCGGGCTCCTTCAGCTGCACCAGTGCCCAGTGTAGCTGCACCACTGCCCAGTGTCCAGACTCCACCACTGCCCAGTGTCCAGGCTCCACCACTGCTCAGAGTCCGGGCTCCTTCAGCTGCACCAGTGCCCAGTGTAGCTGCACCACTGCCCAGTGTCCAGACTCCACCACTGCCCAGTGTCCAGGCTCCACCACTGCTCAGAGTCCGGGCTCCTTCAGCTGCACCAGTGCCCAGTGTAGCTGCATCACTGCTCAGTGTCCAGGCTCCACCACTGCTCAGAGTCCGGGCTCCTTCAGCTGCACCAGTGCCCAGTGTAGCTGCATCACTGCTCAGTGTCCAGGCTCCACCACTGCTCAGAGTCCGGGCTCCTTCAGCTGCACCAGTGCCCAGTGTAGCTGCATCACTGCTCAGTGTCCAGGCTCCACCACTGCTCAGAGTCCGGGCTCCTTCAGCTGCACCAGTACCCAGTGTCCAGGATCCTTTAGATACACCAGTGCCCTCAGCAATGGTAAAATTTCCTTTTCTATACGAATTGTCACTCATTTAGTTATCTGCCATTAAGCAGTAAACTTACTTAACAGCATGTAAATACCTAACCAACAGTTATATATTTCCAGGCTGTTGACGAACACTGCATTCCTGGAATGGACCGGGTGGATGCGTTGGCAGAGTGTCTGGTGGAGCTGCGCACACAGACAAGCCTCACACTTACCAACCAACAAGTTGGGACCATTGTGGGTCTGTGGCAGAACCTGGACAAATTTGATAAAGACAGGGTGGTGTATGCTGCTCGTCATCAAGACAGGCTACTTACAGGACGTTTTAGGTCCCCAAAAAAGAAAGCTGTCTTCACTCCTGGTGTCGACAGCACAAAAAGGTGTGTTTTGGGTTCTAGCGGCTCTCCAGCACAGTGGCCTAATTGCTGTCGCCTTGTTGAAATGATTTTCATAAGGTTATGTAACATCCACCGAAGCCCCAAGAAACAGCGGACAGAATGTCTGTCTAGATGGGATCTCATTCTTCGTGATTACAGAAAAATTCGGCAGCTAATCCTGAGCAATGGAACGGTGATGAGTGACACAACCCTTCAGCTAGTTGAGGTAAATCAGAGGACCCTTACGACATGGCACAATAACCGTTTAAAGGGTCAGGAGGTCTCCTTGCTGTTGCAAGGGCTGGACCTTCCAGAGGCACGTCCAGTGGCTTTGGATGTTTTGCCTCCAGCACGAGTACAGCCTGTTGTGCCTCCACAATATAGCCACCAGTTGCATACCTACCAGATGCCACCAGACACAGCTGGACAGGCAAAGACAAAGTTTAGAAAGATTGCGCCCTCAGCTACCTGTACATCTGCCACAGCAACTTCAATCTGGCCATCAGCCGTACACCCTCAGCGTTCAGCCACGTCCAGCCAGCTAAGGACAATTTGTCCCAGGCCGACAGCACCACACCCATTGGTTCCTGACACACCCACTGCCCCTGTTGTGTCTCAGATGTTTCTGGTGCCCTGCCCAGCCCCATTTTCCACCATTAACCCTGGAGCAATTTCCTCTGAGCCACCTGCAAATGACACAGCCACTCCAACCAAACGATCGTACAATCGCACTGTAAAAGCAAATTCGTGCAGAAAGTGTGGCCAATTTCGTACTCAAGAAACTGGCCATAGCCAGTACAAAGGCAAAATATATTGCCCTAATAAAGAAACAATTACGAAGGAGCAGTGGTTACAGATTATGAGAAGATAACTCATTTATTTATGTGTGATACATTCATTTTGTTCTCTTGGTTGGATCTGTTCTGTTTTTTATCTTCCAGCCATATTTAATGTTAAAGAGTTATACTGTGCACTTTTTTTTATCTTGTATTATTATTATTATTATTATTATTATAAACATGTGGGTATGTATGTGAATACACTATAATACATATGGAAATATATATACATATTAAATAAAGTTAAACTATTATTATTATTATTATTATAGAAAGGTTTATGTGTAGAGGAAGCAGTATAAAGTAAAATACCAAAATGTGTAGATTTTGATGTATATATTTATATATATTTTTGTACTTATTTTATATAGCGTGTGAACTTAAAATTCTTAATTTTATATTGAATTTAGTACTTTTCCTACATTTTTTTAAATATGTATATAGTTAATAAATATATTTCTCTTTGACTGGTGTGTTGTATTTATTTGTTTTATTGAATGTAATGACATTCAGTTTACAGTTAAATTCAGTGTCACGTGTAGCTTTGCAGTAAGTAATAAGATACAATAAAGTGTGAATGCCGTAATAAGGAGGTTATTTTGTCCCTACTGCCACAGGAAATGATTGCCTTAATAAATGCACTTTGACTAATGATAATGATAATGAGAATAAAATAAAAATCAATCTTAGAAACGAAAGAATTATTAAATCAAAAACATTACTGTCAAAATCAATCTTAGAAACGAAACAATAATTAAATTCAAATACATTACTTTTCAAATCAAACTTGGACACGAAACAATCGATTTACGATTTTTAACAAATACACGCATAACTTTATGTGACAGCGTGGATTCGAACCTACGATTTCCTGAATTTCTCGCGCTTCTCTTC
The DNA here is from genome assembly GCF_003368295.1 of Carassius auratus. NCBI lineage: Eukaryota > Metazoa > Chordata > Actinopteri > Cypriniformes > Cyprinidae > Carassius > Carassius auratus. Next base: position 12,160 of record NW_020525851.1, read on the forward strand.
CTCCCTCTCCCCTCTTCCCCCCCTTCTTATACAGACAATTGTTCCCCAGCTTTGGCGGAGCTGGTAGAGCGGAGGACTGTAGATGAGTTGTTGGGTATCCTTAGGTCGCTGGTTCAATTCCGGCTCGAAGGAGTGTGATTTTAAATTCAGATCAAATATTTTCACATTTCCTTTAGACTTCATATTGGCAGTTAAAAAAAGCCAATGGGTCAAGATCCAAATATATCACTTTACAGAGTGGAAGGAGTGTTTGTCATATTAGAGGCTTCTTTTTTACAAGCTTCAATAATTATGAAAACAAAGCTGGATGAAAACACTTGACGTTGGACTTCATACTTTTAATGTAAAGAAGAGATGGCTTGACCCCGACGTGATTTGAACACGCAACCTTCTGATCTGGAGTCAGACGCGCTACCATTGCGCCACGAAGTCTTAAAAAACAGGTTATTGCTTCCTTTGCATGGCTGTTGATGCATTCACCACAAAAAGGAGCCTATTTTTCCCAATAACCTCGAGAGGTACGGATGTCTGAATTTCTTGACACCTTCTGGTGCCGTATGCGTTACATCCTTCGATAGCTCAGCTGGTAGAGTGGAGGACTGTAGATGAGTTGTTGGGTATCCTTAGGTCGCTGGTTCGATTGCGGCTCCAAGGAGTGTGATTTTAAATTCAGATAAAATATTTTCACATTTCCTATAGACCTCGTATTGGCAGTTAAAAAAGCCAATGGGTCAAGATCCAAATATATCACCTTACAGAGTGGAAAGAGCGTTTGTCATATTAGAGGCTTCTTTTTTACATGCTTCAATATTTATGAAAACACTTGAATTGGACTTCATACTTTTAATGTAAAGAAGAGATGGCTTGACCCCAACGTGATTTGAACATGCAACCTTCTGATCTGGAGTCAGACGCGCTACCGTTGCGTCACAAGGACTTAAAAAGCAGGTTATTGCTTCCTTTGCCTGGCCGTTGATGCATTCACCCCAATAAGGAGCCTACTTTTCCCAATAACCTCAAGAGGTACGGATGTCTGATTTTCTTGGAAACTTTTCGTGCCTTACGATTTTTCCATCCTTCTATAGCTCAGCTGGTAGAGCGAAGGACTGAAGATGAGTTGTTGGGTATCCTTAGGTCGCTGGTTCGATTGCGGCTCCAAGGAGTGTGATTTTAAATTCAGAGCAAATATTTTCACATTTCCTTTAGACCTCGTATTGGCAGTTAAAAAATCCAATGGGTCAAGATCCAAATATATCACCTTACAGAGTGGAAGGAGCGTTTGTCATATTAGAGGCTTCTTTTTTACACGCTTCAATAATTATGAAAACACTTGACGTTGGACTTCATACTTTTAATGTAAAGAAGAGACAGCTTGACCCCGACGTGATTTGAACACGCAACCTTCTGATCTGGAGTCAGACGCGCTACCGTTGCGCCACGAGGTCTTAAAAAACAGGTTATTGCTTCCTTTACATGGCCGTTGACGCATTCACCACAAAAATGGAGCCTATTGTTTTCAATAACCTCGAGAGGTACGGATGTCTGATTTTCTTGGAAACTTTTCGTGCCTTACGCTTTTTCCATCCTTCGATAGCTCATCTGGTAGAGCGGAGGACTGTAGATGAGTTGTTGGGTATCCTTAGGTCGCTGGTTCAATTCCGGCTCGAAGGAGTGTGATTTTAAATTCAGATCAAATATTTTCACATTTCCTTTAGACTTCATATTGGCAGTTAAAAAAAGCCAATGGGTCAAGATCCAAATATATCACTTTACAGAGTGGAAGGAGTGTTTGTCATATTAGAGGCTTCTTTTTTACAAGCTTCAATAATTATGAAAACAAAGCTGGATTAAAACACTTGACGTTGGACTTCATACTTTTAATGTAAAGAAGAGATGGCTTGACCCCGACGTGATTTGAACACGCAACCTTCTGATCTGGAGTCAGACGCGCTACCATTGCGCCACGAAGTCTTAAAAAACAGGTTATTGCTTCCTTTGCATGGCTGTTGATGCATTCACCACAAAAAGGAGCCTATTTTTCCCAATAACCTCGAGAGGTACGGATGTCTGAATTTCTTGACACCTTCTGGTGCCTTATGCGTTACATCCTTCGATAGCTCAGCTGGTAGAGCGGAGGACTGTAGATGAGTTGTTGGGTATCCTTAGGTTGCTGGTTCGATTGCGGCTCCAAGGAGTGTGATTTTAAATTCAGAGCAAATATTTTCACATTTCCTATAGACCTCGTATTGGCAGTTAAAAAAGCCAATGGGTCAAGATCCAAATATATCACCTTACAGAGTGGAAAGAGCGTTTGTCATATTAGAGGCTTCTTTTTTACATGCTTCAATATTTATGAAAACACTTGAATTGGACTTCATACGTTTAATGTAAAGAAGAGATGGGTTGACCCCGACGTGATTTGAACACACAACCTTCTGATCTGGAGTCAGACGCGCTACCGTTGCGCCACGAGGTCTTAAAAAACAGGTTATTGCTTCCTTTGCATGGCCGTTGACGCATTCACCACAAAAAGGAGCCTATTTTTCCCAATAACCTCGAGAGGTACGGACGTCTGAATTTCTTGACACCTTCTGGTGCCTTATGATGAAAACGCTTGACTTTGGACTTCATACTTTTAATGTAAAGAAGAGATGGCTTGTCCCCGACGTGATTTGAAAACGCAACCTTCTGATCTGGAGTAAGACGCGCTACCGTTGCGCCACAAGGTCTTAAAAAACAGGTTATTGCTTCCTTTCCATGGCCGTTGATGCATTCACCCCAATAAGGAGCCTATTTTTCCCAATAACCTCGAGAGGTACGTATGTCTGAATTTCTTGACACCATCTGGTGCCTTATGCGATACATCCATCGATAGCTCAGCTGGTAGAGCGGAGGACTGTAGATGAGTTGTTGGGTATCCTCAGGTCGCTGGTTCAATTCCGGCTCGAAGGAGTGTGATTTTAAATTCAGATCAAATATTTTCGAATTTCCTTTAGACTTCGTATTGGCAGTTAAAAAAAGCCAATGGGTCAAGATCCAAATATATCACTTTACAGAGTGGAAGGAGTGTTTGTCATGTTAGAGGCTTCTTTTTTACAAGCTTCAATAATTATGAAAACAAAGCTGGATGAAAACACTTGACGTTGGACTTCATACTTTTAATGTAAAGAAGAGATGGCTTGACCCCAACGTGATTTGAACACGCAACCTTCTGATCTGGAGTCAGACGCGCTACCGTTGCGTCACAAGGACTTAAAAAGCAGGTTATTGCTTCCTTTGCCTGGCCGTTGATGCATTCACCCCAATAAGGAGCCTACTTTTCCCAATAACCTCAAGAGGTACGGATGTCTGATTTTCTTGGAAACTTTTCGTGCCTTACGATTTTTCCATCCTTCTATAGCTCAGCTGGTAGAGCGAAGGACTGAAGATGAGTTGTTGGGTATCCTTAGGTCGCTGGTTCGATTGCGGCTACAAGGAGTGTGATTTTAAATTCAGAGCAAATATTTTCACATTTCCTTTAGACCTCGTATTGGCAGTTAAAAAAACCAATGGGTCAAGATCCAAATATATCACCTTACAGAGTGGAAGGAGCGTTTGTCATATTAGAGGCTTCTTTTTTACACGCTTCAATAATTATGAAAACACTTGACGTTGGACTTCATACTTTTAATGTAAAGAAGAGACAGCTTGACCCCGACGTGATTTGAACACGCAACCTTCTGATCTGGAGTCAGACGCGCTACCGTTGCGCCACGAGGTCTTAAAAAACAGGTTATTGCTTCCTTTGCATGGCCGTTGACGCATTCACCACAAAAATGGAGCCTATTGTTTTCAATAACCTCGAGAGGTACGGATGTCTGATTTTCTTGGAAACTTTTCGTGCCTTACGCTTTTTCCATCCTTCGATAGCTCAGCTGGTAGAGCGGAGGACTGTAGATGAGTTGTTGGGTATCCTTAGGTCGCTGGTTCAATTCCGGCTCGAAGGAGTGTGATTTTAAATTCAGATCAAATATTTTCACATTTCCTTTAGACTTCATATTGGCAGTTAAAAAAAGCCAATGGGTCAAGATCCAAATATATCACTTTACAGAGTGGAAGGAGTGTTTGTCATATTAGAGGCTTCTTTTTTACAAGCTTCAATAATTATGAAAACAAAGCTGGATGAAAACACTTGACGTTGGACTTCATACTTTTAATGTAAAGAAGAGATGGCTTGACCCCGACGTGATTTGAACACGCAACCTTCTGATCTGGAGTCAGACGCGCTACCATTGCGCCACGAAGTCTTAAAAAACAGGTTATTGCTTCCTTTGCATGCCTGTTGACGCCTTCACCACAAAAAGGAGCCTACTTTTCCCAATAACCTCGAGAGGTACGGATGTCTGAATTTCTTGACACCTTCTGGTGCCTTATGCGTTACATCCTTCGATAGCTCAGCTGGTAGAGTGGAGGACTGTAGATGAGTTGTTGGGTATCCTTAGGTCGCTGGTTCGATTGCGGCTCCAAGGAGTGTGATTTTAAATTCAGAGCAAATATTTTCACATTTCCTATAGACCTCGTATTGGCAGTTAAAAAAGCCAATGGGTCAAGATCCAAATATATCACCTTACAGAGTGGAAAGAGCGTTTGTCATATTAGAGGCTTCTTTTTTACACGCTTCAATATTTATGAAAACACTTGAATTGGACTTCATACGTTTAATGTAAAGAAGAGATGGGTTGACCCCGACGTGATTTGAACACGCAACCTTCTGATCTGGAGTCAGACGCGGTACCGTTGCGCCACAAGGTCTTAAAAAACAGGTTATTGCTTCCTTTGCATGCCCGTTGACGCATTCACCACAAAAAGGAGCCTATTTTTCCCAATAACCTCGAGAGGTACGGACGTCTGAATTTCTTGACACCTTCTGGTGCCTTATGATGAAAACACTTGACTTTGGACTTCATACTTTTAATGTAAAGAAGAGATGGCTTGTCCCCGACGTGATTTGAAAACCCAACCTTCTGATCTGGAGTAAGACGCGCTACCGTTGCGCCACAAGGTCTTAAAAAACAGGTTATTGCTTCCTTTCCATGGCCGTTGATGCATTCACCCCAATAAGGAGCCTATTTTTCCCAATAACCTCGAGAGGTACGTATGTCTGAATTTCTTGACACCATCTGGTGCCTTATGCGTTACATCATTCGATAGCTCAGCTGGTAGAGCGGAGGACTGTAGATGAGTTGTTGGGTATCCTTAGGTCGCTGGTTCAATTCCGGCTCGAAGGAGTGTGATTTTAAGTTCAGATCAAATATTTTCACATTTCCTTTAGACTTCATATTGGCAGTTAAAAAAAATAAAATGGGTCAAGATTCAAATATATCACTTTACAGAGTGGAAGGAGTGTTTGTCATATTAGAGGCTTCTTTTTTACAAGCTTCAATAATTATGAAAACAAAGCTGGATGAAAACACTTGACGTTGGACTTCATACTTTTAATGTAAAGAAGAGACGGCTTGACCCCGACGTGATTTGAACACGCAACCTTCTGATCTGGAGTCAGACGCGCTACCGTTGCGCCACGAGGTCTTAAAAAACAGGTTATTGCTTCCTTTGCATGGCCGTTGACGCATTCACCACAAAAATGGAGCCTATTTTTCTCAATAACCTCGAGAGGTACGGATGTCTGATTTTCTTGGAAACTTTTCGTGCCTTATGCTTTTTCCATCCTTCGATAGCTCAGCTGGTAGAGCGGAGGACTGTAGATGAGTTGTTGGGTATCCTTAGGTCGCTGGTTCAATTCCGGCTCGAAGGAGTGTGATTTTAAATTCAGATCAAATATTTTCACATTTCCTTTAGACTTCATATTGGCAGTTAAAAAAAGCCAATGGGTCAAGATCCAAATATATCACTTTACAGAGTGGAAGGAGTGTTTGTCATATTAGAGGCTTCTTTTTTACAAGCTTCAATATTTATGAAAACAAAGCTGGATGAAAACACTTGACGTTGGACTTCATACTTTTAATGTAAAGAAGAGATGGCTTGACCCCGACGTGATTTGAACACGCAACCTTCTGATCTGGAGTCAGACGCGCTACCGTTGCGCCACGAGGTCTTAAAAAACAGGTTATTGCTTCCTTTGCATGGCCGTTGATGCATTCACCCCAATAAGGAGCCTACTTTTCCCAATAACATCAAGAGGTACGGATGTCTGATTTTCTTGGAAACTTTTCGTGCCTTACGATTTTTCCATCCTTCTATAGCTCAGCTGGTAGAGCGAAGGACTGAAGATGAGTTGTTGGGTATCCTTAGGTCGCTGGTTCGATTGCGGCTCCAAGGAGTGTGATTTTAAATTCAGAGCAAATATTTTCACATTTCCTTTAGACCTCGTATTGGCAGTTAAAAAAACCAATGGGTCAAGATCCAAATATATCACCTTACAGAGTGGAAGGAGCGTTTGTCATATTAGAGGCTTCTTTTTTACACGCTTCAATAATTATGAAAACAAAGCTGGATGAAAACACTTGACGTTGGACTTCATACTTTTAATGTAAAGAAGAGATGGCTTGACCCCGACGTGATTTGAACACGCAACCTTCTGATCTGGAGTCAGACGCGCTACCATTGCGCCACGAATTCTTAAAAAACAGGTTATTGCTTCCTTTGCATGGCCGTTGACGCATTCACCACAAAAAGGAGCCTATTTTTCCCAATAACCTCGAGAGGTACGGATGTCTGAATTTCTTGACACCTTCTGGTGCCTTATGATGAAAACGCTTGACTTTGGACTTCATACTTTTAATTTAAAGAAGAGATGGCTTGTCCCCGACGTGATTTGAAAACGCAACCTTCTGATCTGGAGTAAGACGCGCTACCGTTGCGCCACAAGGTCTTAAAAAACAGGTTATTGCTTCCTTTCCATGGCCGTTGATGCATTCACCCCAATAAGGAGCCTATTTTTCCCAATAACCTCGAGAGGTACAGATGTCTGATTTTCTTGGAAACTTTTCGTGCCTTACGCTTTTTCCATCCTTCGATAGCTCAGCTGGTAGAGCGGAGGACTGTAGATGAGTTGTTGGGTATCCTTAGGTCGCTGGTTCGATTGCGGCTCCAAGGAGTGTGATTTTAAATTCAGAGCAAATATTTTCACATTTCCTTTAGACCTCGTATTGGCAGTTAAAAAAACCAATGGGTCAAGATCCAAATATATCACCTTACAGAGTGGAAGGAGCGTTTGTCATATTAGAGGCTTCTTTTTTACACGCTTCAATAATTATGAAAACACTTGACGTTGGACTTCATACTTTTAATGTAAAGAAGAGACAGCTTGACCCCGACGTGATTTGAACACGCAACCTTCTGATCTGGAGTCAGACGCGCTACCGTTGCGCCACGAGGTCTTAAAAAACAGGTTATTGCTTCCTTTGCATGGCCGTTGACGCATTCACCACAAAAATGGAGCCTATTGTTTTCAATAACCTCGAGAGGTACGGATGTCTGATTTTCTTGGAAACTTTTCGTGCCTTACGCTTTTTCCATCCTTCGATAGCTCAGCTGGTAGAGCGGAGGACTGTAGATGAGTTGTTGGGTATCCTTAGGTCGCTGGTTCAATTCCGGCTCGAAGGAGTGTGATTTTAAATTCAGATCAAATATTTTCACATTTCCTTTAGACTTCATATTGGCAGTTAAAAAAAGCCAATGGGTCAAGATCCAAATATATCACTTTACAGAGTGGAAGGAGTGTTTGTCATATTAGAGGCTTCTTTTTTACAAGCTTCAATAATTATGAAAACAAAGCTGGATGAAAACACTTGACGTTGGACTTCATACTTTTAATGTAAAGAAGAGATGGCTTGACCCCGACGTGATTTGAACACGCAACCTTCTGATCTGGAGTCAGACGCGCTACCATTGCGCCACGAAGTCTTAAAAAACAGGTTATTGCTTCCTTTGCATGGCCTGTTGACGCATTCACCACAAAAAGGAGCCTACTTTTCCCAATAACCTCGAGAGGTACGGATGTCTGAATTTCTTGACACCTTCTGGTGCCTTATGCGTTACATCCTTCGATAGCTCAGCTGGTAGAGCGGAGGACTGTAGATGAGTTGTTGGGTATCCTTAGGTCGCTGGTTCGATTGCGGCTCCAAGGAGTGTGATTTTAAATTCAGAGCAAATATTTTCACATTTCCTATAGACCTCGTATTGGCAGTTAAAAAAGCCAATGGGTCAAGATCCAAATATATCACCTTACAGAGTGGAAAGAGCGTTTGTCATATTAGAGGCTTCTTTTTTACACGCTTCAATATTTATGAAAACACTTGAATTGGACTTCATACGTTTAATGTAAAGAAGAGATGGCTTGACCCCAACGTGATTTGAACATGCAACCTTCTGATCTGGAGTCAGACGCGCTACCGTTGCGCGTTTAATGTAAAGAAAAAAAAACAGGTTATTGCTTCCTTTGCATGGCCGTTGACGCATTCACCACAAAAAGGAGCCTATTTTTCCCAATAACCTCGAGAGGTACGGATGTCTGAATTTCTTGACATCTTATGATGAAAACGCTTGACTTTGGACTTCATACTTTTAATGTAAAGAAGAGATGGCTTGTCCCCGACGTGATTTGAACACGCAACCTTCTGATCTGGAGTCAGACGCGCTACCGTTGCGCCACAAGGTCTTAAAAAACAGGTTATTGCTTCCTTTGCATGGCCGTTGACGCATTCACCCCAAAAAGGAGCCTATTTTTCCCAATAACCTCGAGAGGTACGGATGTCTGAATTTCTTGACACCTTCTGGTGCCTTATGTGTTACATCCTTCGATAGCTCAGCTGGTAGAGCGGAGGACTGTAGATGAGTTGTTGGGTATCCTTAGGTCGCTGGTTCAATTCCGGCTCGAAGGAGTGTGATTTTAAATTCAGATCAAATATTTTCACATTTCCTTTAGACTTCATATTGGCAGTTAAAAAAAGCCAATGGGTCAAGATCCAAATATATCACTTTACAGAGTGGAAGGAGTGTTTGTCATATTAGAGGCTTCTTTTTTACAAGCTTCAATAATTATGAAAACAAAGCTGGATGAAAACACTTGACGTTGGACTTCATACTTTTAATGTAAAGAAGAGATGGCTTGACCCCGACGTGATTTGAACACGCAACCTTCTGATCTGGAGTCAGACGCGCTACCATTGCGCCACGAAGTCTTAAAAAACAGGTTATTGCTTCCTTTGCATGGCTGTTGACGCATTCACCACAAAAAGGAGCCTAGTTTTCCCAATAACCTCGAGAGGTACGGATGTCTGAATTTCTTGACACCTTCTGGTGCCTTATGCGTTACATCCTTCGATAGCTCAGCTGGTAGAGCGGAGGACTGTAGATGAGTTGTTGGGTATCCTTAGGTCGCTGGTTCGATTGCGGCTCCAAGGAGTGTGATTTTAAATTCAGATCAAATATTTTCACATTTCCTATAGACCTCGTATTGGCAGTTAAAAAAGCCAATGGGTCAAGATCCAAATATATCACCTTACAGAGTGGAAAGAGCGTTTGTCATATTAGAGGCTTCTTTTTTACATGCTTCAATATTTATGAAAACACTTGAATTGGACTTCATACTTTTAATGTAAAGAAGAGATGGCTTGACCCCAACGTGATTTGAACATGCAACCTTCTGATCTGGAGTCAGACGCGCTACCGTTGCGTCACAAGGACTTAAAAAGCAGGTTATTGCTTCCTTTGCCTGGCCGTTGATGCATTCACCCCAATAAGGAGCCTACTTTTCCCAATAACCTCAAGAGGTACGGATGTCTGATTTTCTTGGAAACTTTTCGTGCCTTACGATTTTTCCATCCTTCTATAGCTCAGCTGGTAGAGCGAAGGACTGAAGATGAGTTGTTGGGTATCCTTAGGTCGCTGGTTCGATTGCGGCTCCAAGGAGTGTGATTTTAAATTCAGATCAAATATTTTCACATTTCCTATAGACCTCGTATTGGCAGTTAAAAAAGCCAATGGGTCAAGATCCAAATATATCACCTTACAGAGTGGAAAGAGCGTTTGTCATATTAGAGGCTTCTTTTTTACATGCTTCAATATTTATGAAAACACTTGAATTGGACTTCATACTTTTAATGTAAAGAAGAGATGGCTTGACCCCAACGTGATTTGAACACGCAACCTTCTGATCTGGAGTCAGACGCGCTACCGTTGCGTCACAAGGACTTAAAAAGCAGGTTATTGCTTCCTTTGCCTGGCCGTTGATGCATTCACCCCAATAAGGAGCCTACTTTTCCCAATAACCTCAAGAGGTACGGATGTCTGATTTTCTTGGAAACTTTTCGTGCCTTACGATTTTTCCATCCTTCTATAGCTCAGCTGGTAGAGCGAAGGACTGAAGATGAGTTGTTGGGTATCCTTAGGTCGCTGGTTCGATTGCGGCTCCAAGGAGTGTGATTTTAAATTCAGAGCAAATATTTTCACATTTCCTTTAGACCTCGTATTGGCAGTTAAAAAAACCAATGGGTCAAGATCCAAATATATCACCTTACAGAGTGGAAGGAGCGTTTGTCATATTAGAGGCTTCTTTTTACACGCTTCAATAATTATGAAAACACTTGACGTTGGACTTCATACTTTTAATGTAAAGAAGAGACAGCTTGACCCCGACGTGATTTGAACACGCAACCTTCTGATCTGGAGTCAGACGCGCTACCGTTGCGCCACGAGGTCTTAAAAAACAGGTTATTGCTTCCTTTACATGGCCGTTGACGCATTCACCACAAAAATGGAGCCTATTGTTTTCAATAACCTCGAGAGGTACGGATGTCTGATTTTCTTGGAAACTTTTCGTGCCTTACGCTTTTTCCATCCTTCGATAGCTCATCTGGTAGAGCGGAGGACTGTAGATGAGTTGTTGGGTATCCTTAGGTCGCTGGTTCAATTCCGGCTCGAAGGAGTGTGATTTTAAATTCAGATCAAATATTTTCACATTTCCTTTAGACTTCATATTGGCAGTTAAAAAAAGCCAATGGGTCAAGATCCAAATATATCACTTTACAGAGTGGAAGGAGTGTTTGTCATATTAGAGGCTTCTTTTTTACAAGCTTCAATAATTATGAAAACAAAGCTGGATGAAAACACTTGACGTTGGACTTCATACTTTTAATGTAAAGAAGAGATGGCTTGACCCCGACGTGATTTGAACACGCAACCTTCTGATCTGGAGTCAGACGCGCTACCATTGCGCCACGAAGTCTTAAAAAACAGGTTATTGCTTCCTTTGCATGGCTGTTGATGCATTCACCACAAAAAGGAGCCTATTTTTCCCAATAACCTCGAGAGGTACGGATGTCTGAATTTCTTGACACCTTCTGGTGCCTTATGCGTTACATCCTTCGATAGCTCAGCTGGTAGAGCGGAGGACTGTAGATGAGTTGTTGGGTATCCTTAGGTCGCTGGTTCGATTGCGGCTCCAAGGAGTGTGATTTTAAATTCAGAGCAAATATTTTCACATTTCCTATAGACCTCGTATTGGCAGTTAAAAAAGCCAATGGGTCAAGATCCAAATATATCACCTTACAGAGTGGAAAGAGCGTTTGTCATATTAGAGGCTTCTTTTTTACATGCTTCAATATTTATGAAAACACTTGAATTGGACTTCATACGTTTAATGTAAAGAAGAGATGGGTTGACCCCGACGTGATTTGAACACGCAACCTTCTGATCTGGAGTCAGACGCGCTACCGTTGCGCCACGAGGTCTTAAAAAACAGGTTATTGCTTCCTTTCCATGGCCGTTGACGCATTCACCACAAAAAGGAGCCTATTTTTCCCAATAACCTCGAGAGGTACGGACGTCTGAATTTCTTGACACCTTCTGGTGCCTTATGATGAAAACGCTTGACTTTGGACTTCATACTTTTAATGTAAAGAAGAGATGGCTTGTCCCCGACGTGATTTGAAAACGCAACCTTCTGATCTGGAGTAAGACGCGCTACCGTTGCGCCACAAGGTCTTAAAAAACAGGTTATTGCTTCCTTTCCATGGCCGTTGATGCATTCACCCCAATAAGGAGCCTATTTTTCCCAATAACATCGAGAGGTACGTATGTCTGAATTTCTTGACACCATCTGGTGCCTTATGCGTTACATCCTTCGATAGCTCAGCTGGTAGAGCGGAGGACTGTAGATGAGTTGTTGGGTATCCTCAGGTCGCTGGTTCAATTCCGGCTCGAAGGAGTGTGATTTTAAATTCAGATCAAATATTTTCACATTTCCTTTAGACTTCATATTGGCAGTTAAAAAAAGCCAATGGGTCAAGATCCAAATATATCACTTTACAGAGTGGAAGGAGTGTTTGTCATATTAGAGGCTTCTTTTTTACAAGCTTCAATAATTATGAAAACAAAGCTGGATGAAAACACTTGACGTTGGACTTCATACTTTTAATGTAAAGAAGAGATGGCTTGACCCCAACGTGATTTGAACACGCAACCTTCTGATCTGGAGTCAGACGCGCTACCGTTGCGTCACAAGGACTTAAAAAGCAGGTTATTGCTTCCTTTGCCTGGCCGTTGATGCATTCACCCCAATAAGGAGCCTACTTTTCCCAATAACCTCAAGAGGTACGGATGTCTGATTTTCTTGGAAACTTTTCGTGCCTTACGATTTTTCCATCCTTCTATAGCTCAGCTGGTAGAGCGAAGGACTGAAGATGAGTTGTTGGGTATCCTTAGGTCGCTGGTTCGATTGCGGCTACAAGGAGTGTGATTTTAAATTCAGAGCAAATATTTTCACATTTCCTTTAGACCTCGTATTGGCAGTTAAAAAAACCAATGGGTCAAGATCCAAATATATCACCTTACAGAGTGGAAGGAGCGTTTGTCATATTAGAGGCTTCTTTTTTACACGCTTCAATAATTATGAAAACACTTGACGTTGGACTTCATACTTTTAATGTAAAGAAGAGACAGCTTGACCCCGACGTGATTTGAACACGCAACCTTCTGATCTGGAGTCAGACGCGCTACCGTTGCGCCACGAGGTCTTAAAAAACAGGTTATTGCTTCCTTTGCATGGCCGTTGACGCATTCACCACAAAAATGGAGCCTATTGTTTTCAATAACCTCGAGAGGTACGGATGTCTGATTTTCTTGGAAACTTTTCGTGCCTTACACTTTTTCCATCCTTCGATAGCTCAGCTGGTAGAGTGGAGGACTGTAGATGAGTTGTTGGGTATCCTTAGGTCGCTGGTTCAATTCCGGCTCGAAGGAGTGTGATTTTAAATTCAGATCAAATATTTTCACATTTCCTTTAGACTTCATATTGGCAGTTAAAAAAAGCCAATGGGTCAAGATCCAAATATATCACTTTACAGAGTGGAAGGAGTGTTTGTCATATTAGAGGCTTCTTTTTTACAAGCTTCAATAATTATGAAAACAAAGCTGGATGAAAACACTTGACGTTGGACTTCATACGTTTAATGTAAAGAAGAGATGGCTTGACCCCGACGTGATTTGAACACGCAACCTTCTGATCTGGAGTCAGACGCGCTACCATTGCGCCACGAAGTCTTAAAAAACAGGTTATTGCTTCCTTTGCATGCCTGTTGACGCATTCACCACAAAAAGGAGCCTACTTTTCCCAATAACCTCGAGAGGTACGGATGTCTGAATTTCTTGACACCTTCTGGTGCCTTATGCGTTACATCCTTCGATAGCTCAGCTGGTAGAGCGGAGGACTGTAGATGAGTTGTTGGGTATCCTTAGGTCGCTGGTTCGATTGCGGCTCCAAGGAGTGTGATTTTAAATTCAGAGCAAATATTTTCACATTTCCTATAGACCTCGTATTGGCAGTTAAAAAAGCCAATGGGTCAAGATCCAAATATATCACCTTACAGAGTGGAAAGAGCGTTTGTCATATTAGAGGCTTCTTTTTTACACGCTTCAATATTTATGAAAACACTTGAATTGGACTTCATACGTTTAATGTAAAGAAGAGATGGGTTGACCCCGACGTGATTTGAACACGCAACCTTCTGATCTGGAGTCAGACGCGCTACCGTTGCGCCACGAGGTCTTAAAAAACAGGTTATTGCTTCCTTTGCATGCCCGTTGACGCATTCACCACAAAAAGGAGCCTATTTTTCCCAATAACCTCGAGAGGTACGGACGTCTGAATTTCTTGACACCTTCTGGTGCCTTATGATGAAAACACTTGACTTTGGACTTCATACTTTTAATGTAAAGAAGAGATGGCTTGTCCCCGACGTGATTTGAAAACCCAACCTTCTGATCTGGAGTAAGACGCGCTACCGTTGCGCCACAAGGTCTTAAAAAACAGGTTATTGCTTCCTTTCCATGGCCGTTGATGCATTCACCCCAATAAGGAGCCTATTTTTCCCAATAACCTCGAGAGGTACGTATGTCTGAATTTCTTGACACCATCTGGTGCCTTATGCGTTACATCCTTCGATAGCTCAGCTGGTAGAGCGGAGGACTGTAGATGAGTTGTTGGGTATCCTTAGGTCGCTGGTTCAATTCCGGCTCGAAGGAGTGTGATTTTAAGTTCAGATCAAATATTTTCACATTTCCTTTAGACTTCATATTGGCAGTTAAAAAAAATAAAATGGGTCAAGATTCAAATATATCACTTTACAGAGTGGAAGGAGTGTTTGTCATATTAGAGGCTTCTTTTTTACAAGCTTCAATAATTATGAAAACAAAGCTGGATGAAAACACTTGACGTTGGACTTCATACTTTTAATGTAAAGAAGAGACGGCTTGACCCCGACGTGATTTGAACACGCAACCTTCTGATCTGGAGTCAGACGCGCTACCGTTGCGCCACGAGGTCTTAAAAAACAGGTTATTGCTTCCTTTGCATGGCCGTTGACGCATTCACCACAAAAATGGAGCCTATTTTTCTCAATAACCTCGAGAGGTACGGATGTCTGATTTTCTTGGAAACTTTTCGTGCCTTATGCTTTTTCCATCCTTCGATAGCTCAGCTGGTAGAGCGGAGGACTGTAGATGAGTTGTTGGGTATCCTTAGGTCGCTGGTTCAATTCCGGCTCGAAGGAGTGTGATTTTAAATTCAGATCAAATATTTTCACATTTCCTTTAGACTTCATATTGGCAGTTAAAAAAAGCCAATGGGTCAAGATCCAAATATATCACTTTACAGAGTGGAAGGAGTGTTTGTCATATTAGAGGCTTCTTTTTTACACGCTTCAATATTTATGAAAACACTTGAATTGGACTTCATACGTTTAATGTAAAGAAGAGATGGGTTGACCCCGACGTGATTTGAACACGCAACCTTCTGATCTGGAGTCAGACGCGCTACCGTTGCACCACGAGGTCTTAAAAAACAGGTTATTGCTTCCCTTGGATGGCCGTTGACGCATTCACCACAAAAAGGAGTCTATTTTTCCCAATAACCTCGAGAGGTACGGATGTCTGAATTTCTTGACACCTCATGATGAAAACGCTTGACTTTGGACTTCATACTTTTAATGTAAAGAAGAGACAGCTTGACCCCGACGTGATTTGAACACGCAACCTTCTGATCTGGAGTCAGACGCGCTACCGTTGCGCCACCAGGTCTTAAAAAACAGGTTATTGCTTCCTTTGCATGCCCGTTGACGCATTCACCACAAAAAGGAGCCAATTTTTCCCAATAACCTCGAGAGGTACGGACGTCTGAATTTCTTGACACCTTCTGGTGCCTTATGATGAAAACGCTTGACTTTGGACTTCATACTTTTAATGTAAAGAAGAGATGGCTTGTCCCCGACGTGATTTGAAAACGCAATCTTCTGATCTGGAGTAAGACGAGCTACCGTTGCGCCATAAGGTCTTAAAAAACAGGTTATTGCTTCCTTTCCATGGCCGTTGATGCATTCACCCCAATAAGGAGCCTATTTTTCCCAATAACCTCGAGAGGTACGTATGTCTGAATTTCTTGACACCATCTGGTGCCTTATGCGTTACATCCTTCGATAGCTCAGCTGGTAGAGCGGAGGACTGTAGATGAGTTGTTGGGTATCCTTAGGTCGCTGGTTCAATTCCGGCTCGAAGGAGTGTGATTTTAAGTTCAGATCAAATATTTTCACATTTCCTTTAGACTTCGTATTGGCAGTTAAAAAAAATAAAATGGGTCAAGATTCAAATATATCACTTTACAGAGTGGAAGGAGTGTTTGTCATATTAGAGGCTTCTTTTTTACAAGCTTCAATAATTATGAAAACAAAGCTGGATGAAAACACTTGACGTTGGACTTCATACTTTTAATGTAAAGAAGAGACAGCGTGACCCCGACGTGATTTGAACACGCAACCTTCTGATCTGGAGTCAGACGCGCTACCATTGCGCCACGAGGTCTTAAAAAAAAGGTTATTGCTTCCTTTGCATGGCCGTTGACGCATTCACCACAAAAATGGAGCCTATTTTTCTCAATAACCTCGAGAGGTACGGATGTCTGATTTTCTTGGAAACTTTTCGTGCCTTTCGCTTTTTCCATCCTTCGATAGCTCAGCTGGTAGAGCGGAGGACTGTAGATGAGTTGTTGGGTATCCTTAGGTCGCTGGTTCAATTCCGGCTCGAAGGAGTGTGATTTTAAATTCAGATCAAATATTTTCACATTTCCTTTAGACTTCGTATTGGCAGTTAAAAAAAATAAAATGGGTCAAGATTCAAATATATCACTTTACAGAGTGGAAGGAGTGTTTGTCATATTAGAGGCTTCTTTTTTACAAGCTTCAATAATTATGAAAACAAAGCTGGATGAAAACACTTGACATTGGACTTCATACTTTTAATGTAAATAAGAGACGGCTTGACCCCGACGTGATTTGAACACGCAACCTTCTGATCTGGAGTCAGACGCGCTACCGTTGCGCCACAAGGTCTTAAAAAACAGGTTATTGCTTCCTTTGCATGGCCGTTGACGCATTCACCACAAAAATGGAGCCTATTGTTTTCAATAACCTCGAGAGGTACGGATGTCTGATTTTCTTGGAAACTTTTCGTGCCTTACGCTTTTTCCATCCTTCGATGGCGGTACCTGACAACCACAAGTCTGTAAAATTAATCCAATAGTATGCCGACTTCTATCTTTTAAAAACCAATCACGTTATGACCTCTATCTTTTGAAAACCAATCACGTTACGACCTCTATCTTTTGAAAACCAATCACGTTACGACTTCTATCTTTTAAAAACCAATCACGTTACGACTTCTATCTTTTATAATTCAATCACGTTGCGATCTCTATTTTTCCGCGTCCAATGAAATGGCAAGGTCTATTTCTCATACACCAATCACGCACGTCCTCGCCAATTGCATGTAATCTCCGCTCAGGTAACGTTAAATTATTTACATTCCGCTCATGTATGTTATTTATATCTTGATATGAATGAAATGGTTTAGGATTTTTGTTCTTTAGGAATAGCAAGATTGGCCATGTAAATTAGCCTATGATTACCGCTTGATACTACGTAACGTCAACTGTCACTGATGTGTAAATACTATTACGACCGGAGCTAACGTAACTGTAAATATGTCGAATTTAACCGATTAACAAGTTTTCTCAATGAAAAAAAAAATGCTTTTTATTGAATTGTAATAAGGTTCCACAGCTTTTTCCAAATGCGGCATTTGAACACACAAAATAAATTTGGAAAATGTTAATGTTTTGTTTAACTTTTACACGTATGTTATATGTTTGTACATATGTTATGACCAGTCAAAAGAAGTGAATGGATAAGTTTATACATTCAGGTTCATGCCCTTATCACATGGACACAGTTGAAAGACCACAATATGTTTAATCTGAGTATTTGTTTTAGTCAAATTAATCCATAATGCTATATATTTATTTATTTATTTATACTCATAAACGTGTTGTATGAGCCTAGGTCATTGAGACATACAGCCATAATAGAAAGATCTATCACAACTTGTTAAGACTCTATGTAATTGTTCTTATACTTTTATTCTTGTTATAATCTTATTATATGTATTTTTTTATATTTGTACAAACATACACACATACATACAAACATATATATATATATATATATATATATATATATATATATATATATATATATATATATATATATATATATATATATATATATAAATGTTATATAATTGTTTTGACATTATATATATGACTGAATTGTGCAATTGAAATGTTTCCTCTTGGCATGAATATAGCCCCTGCTGCTGACATGGCATTAAATAATAAATAAATAAATCACAACATGTTATATGTAAGATAATATGTGTATTATAATGAACTTATAATCTGCTATAATATGGCGGTCGTTCTGGACCAGGAACACAACTAGCTATCATGAAATGAACACAACAGGAGGGTAAATGCTACAGGCTACAATGGCAGTTAGTGTAACGTGTTATGTAGTGTTTCAGGCAACGACATGGCTTCAGCTAAGTCTCACAAAGGCATGAGTAATGCTGAATGGCTTGCGCGTCTGGAGAGTTTTGCCCAAACAGGAGTTTGGCCATCTACACAGGGGAATAGACCTTCTCCCCGACAAAAAAGATGGCATGAGATGTATCAGAAGGTAAGTTATGCAGCTAGATTCATGGGCAAACTAACAAACTTTTTTGACAATACATTGTGGTATTTTTATTTATGTGTATGGATAAGTAATTACATGTAAATACAATGTTATATTGATATAATTATGATGACTTATTGCTGTTTTGAGATCCAGTGTCAGAGGTATAATTCATGTTCACAGATAGAAAAGTGCCCTCTGCAAATGAGGGGACAGACCACTCTTCTGAAGGAAGCTCAGACATGTATTTGTGGCTTTCACAAGGTAACTTAAATTAGCCTGGTTCAAGTTGCATAAATAGATAGATGTGTTTGCAACATCAATGTGTCTTTATATCTAAAATCACATTAGGAAGACTGTTTTGTACTTTATGCATGTGTCACAGGTTCATCCACCAGTCACAGGGGAAGCATCACAGAGCACCCCGGCCCAAAGCACACCCTCTGTCAGCGATGTGTCATGTCCTGCAAAGAGACCTAAACTGACATTGTCAATGGTAAGCAGACCACACTATTGCATGCATCACTGCAGATACTGAAACATCTCAACCTTTAACTATAGTGTTAGGGTTTTGTTATCACTAACCATGACAAATCTTTTTAGTTTGAAAAGTCAAGGTTTGGAGGCTCACATGTGGCAGCAGCAAAACCTAATTTGAGCACCCAGAGGAAAACCTCTCAGGTTAATATTAAAAGACATCAAGACTTTTATAATGTCATCATGACTTTATCACTATGTAATTTTAATGTATTAAAAACATGGCAATCCCCTTAATAAATTATTCATAATGTTTGACTCCACAGATGTTAGAGCACTCCAGTTCAGCTACAGTTTCATGTCCACCCTCTGATCCTCATCCTCCTCCATCCCCCAAACCTCATCAGCCCGTCATCCAGTCCTCCTCTTCCTTCTTCCTTCCTCCACCTCAGAGTTCACAACGCATCAAAAAAACAGCAACGCCATCAACTGTTTCTGAGAATACTGTTGTGAGGAGCCCAGTAAGATCTCATTCAAAATATATACATGTCTTCATCATTTAATGCTCTCTTAGCTTTTATTTAAACCAGTGTTTTTTATAATATCAGCAGGTCTCATCTCAGCCAGAAGATCTCCCCCTTCTGTGGCCACAGACAATGCCACAGCAAGACCAGAAGTGGGTGTCAGAAGCACTTTTTAGGGTTGGTGCAAAGGGAAAGCTGGAGCTGCGTGAAAACCTACAGTTGTGGTATCACCCCCCACCACCAGCCCTGTTGTACCACCAAGCTCCAACACCTGATAGGTTTTTTTCACAGCGTCTCTTGCTCTGGATGCCATATAAGCTGTGGAAGGTGCGGCTCCAGTGTACTAACCCTGCCTGTGCCAGGCAACAGCTGTGTGGTGGTGGACTGCACAGGAGGGTACGACAGGTGTTAGACATTGACAGATACTACAACCTGGTGACAGAGACCCTGATCTGCACCAGGTGTAGAACCAGCTATCTGTCCTGGAGTCAAGCTGTGCTGCAGCAGTTGGACCTGGCCCATCGATCTGAATTCAGGGTCATCCTCACACGCAAGTAATTATTTTGCAGTCATTTTCACTTATGTGCTACCCTTTCTGATAAATATTTCCTACAATAATTAGATACCTTATAATAAGATACTTAAATGAATGCTTTTTTCCAAGGTATGCCTGTGACATTCGGGTTCTTCGCTTGCTGCGTGAGAGGGGCATGGGGAATGGTCCAGTGAGGATCATCGGCCAGCTGAGAGAGAACCACAGTGAGGAGTGGTTGAAACGTGCGCTTCGGTACACATCAGAGTGTGTGGCCTTTTTTGATAATCGTGGCCTGCATCCGCTGCACTTCCAGGAGCCACCACCACTTGCTTCAGTACCCAGCTACAAATGGCTCCTCACTGTATATAGTCAGGACATTCTCAACAGGCTCGATCACATAAAGGCCAGCATAACATCCACGTATGGATCAATCTTAAAAATGGATTCAACTAAGAAGGTCAGATAAGCTGCTTAATTGACTGTACCCTTATCTATAATGTATTGTTAGACCAAGAGAGCTTTATTTTTTTCAGTGTAACTGATTTGGATGCATGTTGTATTATTTGCTATGCTTATTGTTTCTTTCAGATCACCAAGAAGTTGAGCGGGCCTGCGAAAGGCACAGCACAGTGGCTTACCTCAGTGGGCAATGAGATAGGTCAGGTGCTGATGAGTGTCCTGACTGCGAATGAAGGGGCTGGGTTAGACCTCATGGCTGCAGGGCTCATGGAGCGATACCGGAGTGCTGGTGTTGATCCTCCCACTATCATTTATGTGGACTGTGATTGTTGCAAGAAAGTGGGAGAGACTAAATTGAAGAGGCGGTTCAGCGGCTGGCCAGATGTCATCGTCCGCCTAGACATTTGGCATTTTATGCGACGTCTGGCAGTAGGGTGCACCACTGACGCCCACCAGTTGTACCCTACTTTTATGGCAAGGCTGTCATCCTGTATTTTTGAGTGGGATGCAGGGGATCTCACTCTGCTGAGACGGGCCAAAAGGTAGCAACTCATCCAACAGGGCTGGCCTACACTGACGCACTGGCACTGGTGGAGGTGAAGGAGCCCGGACACTGGGCACTGGTGGAGTCTGGACACTGGGCACTGGTGGAGGTGAAGGAGCCCGGACACTGGGCACTGGTGGAGTCTGCGCCAGTTCTACCAGCTGCACCAGTGCATATGATACAATAAAGTGTGAATGCCGTAATAAGGTTATTTTGTCCCCACTGCCACAGGAAATGATTGCCTTAATAAATGCACTTGGACAAATGATAATGATAATGAGGATAAAATAAAAATCAATCTTAGAAACGAAACAATAATTAAATTCAAATACATTACTTTTAAAATTAAACTTGGAAACAAAACAATCGATTCACAATTTTTAACAAATACACGCATAACTTTATGTGACAGCGTGGATTCGAACCTGTGATTTCCTGAATTTCTCGCGCTTCTCTTCCCCCCTTCCCCCCTTCTTATACAGACAATTGTTCCCCAGCTTCAGCACCGTCACTCTGTCTGTTCTTCTGCTGAAATCAGCTGCAAACTACATCAATCTGCTGTGACCATCACAACTCTCATGAAGCAGAAGACTCACCTCTCACATGAAGTTAACATTTCCTACAGTAAAATAAAAAAAGTGCTAGACACTGACATGGTGACTCTTCATGTCTTCTTCAAAGAGCATTAATTATACATCTGAAAATTGGTGTCAATTTTCCGGCTAAATTATGCTACTTTTATACTCTTGCCCCAGGTTTTTTTAGTCATAAGAATTCGAGAATTCATAGACTGCAAAACATAATAATAACAAAATAATAAAATAAATAAAGGTAGCGATAACACCTTGCCCCCTGAATGCGATTGGGCGGGTTTTGTAATGCAGACCTAGCAACCCTGTTTATAAATGAGGTTATCTTTTTGTTTTTGTAGCCTAGTGTTGCTTTCATGTGAACAGCATTCACTGATAAGCCACATGATGCTTTGTGATTGGGGTGTGATAGCGACACCCAGTGTTCAGATTACACATTTCATGATCTCTTAATAGTAAACCAAATAATAAAAATAAGTAAAAATCTTGCAAATCAAACAATGACATTATGCTGCTTTTTTAGACAATTTTTCCAATTTGATAACAGAGAACGTCACATCGGAGAAGATGATTGTCTCGTATGGACTTCAAAAATGGAGACGTCTGTTTTGCAGTAGTACAGAAATTGATTTATTTTTTCTTTATATACCCATGTTTGTCTAAAAGTTTTCAACAGAAAGAATTACAGGAGATTGAGAGGGAAATCAATTCCTTCAGCGTTTGATGTGGGTTGTGTTTCTGTCTTCTGGGCACTTCTGAAGAACTTGGCACCTCAGTCAATAATAATGCATGTCCGTGAGATCAGATCCGCGTGAGCTGGTGCCACAGACTCGAGGGAAGAATACTCTCCACCTTCTCCATGATGAAGCTCAGCGGAGCGAACAGGGTGCTCAGGAACTGATGGACGAGACACAAACAAGTGAGATATCTGCAGTCTGAATACTCATCTCAGACAAGATAGACAAAAACATAATGAAAAGATTCATATAAAAACAAACAAAAATACATTTTGCTACAAATTAGCATGTTGGGGGTAACACATTACAGTTAACATGAGTTACTTTACCCAAGTAACTAGTAAGGTAACATTACGGTTTCATTTAGAGGTAAATATCCGAGTTACTTTTTCAAGTAAATAACTCCAGTAACTTTGTTTCCATGTGTTGAGTGACAGCTCTGGTGTTGCCATGGAGACAGACATCAGGAGTAACATCAGAGTGTTGTGTGTGAACATGATCTTACTGTAGTTCTGGACTAAATATAAACGTGTGCTTACTCATCTCACTGCACAAAACACACTCAGTGTTCCTCAAAAACAATACAAAATAATTAAATATGTTAAATAACACAAATATCATGTATTTAATCACATATTATTAACCAGTGTCTTTGCTGTTAACCTTCGATGATCCAATTCAACCTTACTAATGAGCAAAAATAACATCTTTTATTTATTTATTTTATTCCTTTAGAGTGTTAAACTGTCTTCTCTTGCATCCAATTCTTCATGTAAACCAGATCAGCAGCATAACCTCTACTATACAGAAGTCAATTTGCCAAAAATAGTAACATATATAATCACAAGATAACTTTTTTTGTTATAATAAAAACAAACAAGAAGAGAAAAGGTAATGTAACACATTACTTTTCATAAAAAGTAACTAATAGCACAATATTGTAATGCGTTACTTTTAAAAGCAGCTTTCCCCAACACTGCTAGTGAGGGATTCATCTTCAGCGAGCAGAAACATGCAGTGATCTAATACAAATCCATTCAGAGGTTAAGACTACAACACTGATCAAACTGTGAAAGTGAAGAGATGAACTGGTTTAATATGGAGACTTCCAGAGAATTCAGTCGAGAACGAGAACTCAAGGCTTTAGTCGATTTGTTCAAGTATGATGGACTACCTTTGATTATTTTTAATCTGGCTACATGTGCATTTTATAGCTAATTCTTTTCTGAAAAACAGTTTCACAGTATAACAAACTATAAGGCAATGGGGTAAGATGTGCCACCACCAGCTGATTACGTTTCAGCAGAAATTAGACACTAGTCTCTATGAAAACGCAATGTTAGAGATAAACCTGGTCATATTTTCTAAAGATGAATCTTTCAGCACTACGTGAAGAATGTACATTTCAAACACAAATATGAGCATGATGAGTTATCTTTAAAAAACCTGATGTTTGGCCAATCCCTGCATGTCAGTGTTTTTTAAATGATTCTTCATGAGAGCTGATGAGACTCAATAGATGCTGATGAAAATGAAAGTCTTCCACGGTGGTGTGTTTGTCTGTGTGATACTCACGGCTTTAGCAAACACTCCCATGAGCTCCGGGAACTGATGCGTGAGGAGCGCCAGCATCGCTGTGAACGAGCAGAGACCCGCCGTGAACAGGATGAAGAACGGCAGCTCCTTCTTGGGATACACTGACACCTCGTGGAACACTGCTGACACACACACACACACACACACACACACACACAGTCAGGGTTAACTACTGCTGCTCCAGAAGAGAAGCGCCTCAGTGATCACACAGCTTCATGTTGTGTATGTTTATTATTTTGGGCTTGACGGCTGTGCTGGATATTAAAATAACAGCAGATGGGTTTGGAGACTGGCGTCAGGAATTACTCAAGCACTCTTTTAACCCTGTGATGCCTGACACAGTGTTCAGTAAGTTACTCTAAAAAAAGTGATTAATTACTAGTTAACAGTGTGATTAGATTACTGTACAAATCACTCTCTCCAAAAAGTATTCTACATCTTATATCAGCCTTAACAAGTTAATGATACGAGGATAGATATGAAATGGCTCTTTTAGTTACTACAAATACTTTTCTGGTCACTCTTTAGATTACATTCCAATTCCCACAATGAACTAATTATTAACCATTACTATTGCATCAATATATTCCTAATTACTGCTTTTAAGAATTGGGTAGGATTTAGAATTTAGAATAAGGTCTTGCAGTATTAATTAATATGTGCTTTTTTAAGTATTAATTAACAGCCAATATCCAGCAATATTCATGTTAATAGTAAGGACTGGACACTAAAGTGTTACCAGTATTCTTATTAACTCACCAAAGTAGTTAAAGTATGCATTTAAAGGTTTGACGTTAAATCCACTACTGTATAGTACATAACTGTTCTACAGTCTACACACAGTATTACATTCTAATACAAATTAATTCCCTATTTTATTTTTTTTAAGGGAAAAGATATTAAACTACAGTAAGTAATTACTCAATAATCAGTTCCACCCAACACTGGCCTGATATACCAGACAATAGTCAGAGAGTAGCATCTCAATCTTCAGTCAGTCTATCTTTGCAGTGATGTGTGTCAGTGAGATGAGATGTAAATGATCCGCACATATAACACAGAGACTGAGAGCTGAAGAAATCAAGGCTCCTCAGAAGATGTGAGATGTTCTGGAGGCTTGTGAAGATCATTCCTCCGCTGAGGAACAGTGAAAGTAAAGCTTCTTGGAAACAAACGCTCCTCAGAAGATCCTGAGGATCAGATTTGAGACTAAAACATGATTGATGGAGAATCAAGTAAAGCTGAGCTGCTTCAGTCCAGAAAGAGTTCATCTGGAGATATTACTGACCTTATTCTGACCTTTACTTGTTCACAATCAGGAGAGATCTGACACCAGAATCAGCAGCTGAACATTTGTATAACTGTACTGAAAGGCCTAATATACTAATATCTGGATGCTGCAGATGACAGAAACAAGCCCAAGCTTCATCTACAGGAGAGGTGCAGGAAAATCTCTTACTTGGTAGCAGTTCTCTGTCCGCGGTCTCTGTACAGACTGGATACGGATAGAAGAGGTGGCCTTTCTCCAGAGGATACGGGATCATCCTGAAAGCTGAAGCATCAGGCCATCCACAATCAGCTTTCAACACAAAGAATGAGCTGAAAAATTCTGTTTTCTGATATTCACTAGAACACTTTAAACTTTTATATTGAAAAAAGTTTGCTTCTCAAAAGTCATAAGAAATAAAGGCATTTATTAATAATGAATACCATGATGAAGGCGACGCACAGTAATTACACTTAGAAAAATAACTTTCCGTAGCATATAAAGTGCTACAGACATAAATGTGACTCGACTACACCAAACTGTTATCAACAAACCTTACAGATTTCCATATCATTGCAAAATGAATAAACCCCAACTTGTAACTACTATAAATATACCCTATTTTATCCACATACATAACATACACTCACACAGCATACAATACAGCAAATCTCAACGGCCAGATGGTTTATATGTTTATATGGGTGGTGTTAGCACAGTGGATAAGACACATGCCTTTGGTGTGAGAGACCCGGGTTCGAATCCACTGTGAGACACCAATGTGTCCCTGAGCAAAACACTTAACCCCTAGTTGCTCCAGAGTCATGTGACCTCTGACATATATAGCAATTGTAAGTCGCTATACTATTATCCAGGATAGGAAAATAGCTGGCAGAGATGCAACTATTTTTTATTAATGTGTGTATATATATATATACACACATATATTTTTTTTTAAATCTGGAATCTGAGGGTGCAAAAAAATCTAAATATTGAGAAAATCACCTTTAAATTGTCCAAATAAAGTTCTTAACAATGCATATTACTAATAAAAAATGAAGTTCTGATATATTAATGGTAGGAAATATACAAACTATCTTCATGGAGCATGATCTTTACGTAATATCCTAATGATTTTTGGCATAAAAGAGAAATGTATAATTTTGACCCATACAATGTATTGTTGTCTATTGCTCCAAATATACCTGTGCTACTAATGACTGTTTCTGTGCTGCAGGGACATATTTGATCATAACACAGTACCATGCAATGCTGTGGACTGCCTTAACATGGCAGAATATAAATCAGACAGAAGTGTGGCGTCTCTGATGTTTTTCAGAGCTGATGGTCTCTCACTCACTTCCCTCCCAGGTGCAGTGCAGCAGGTTGAGCGCTCCCTCCACACGCTTCCAGTGCTGCAGGTGGAAGAAGGTGTAGGCGATGGCTTCACTGTCTCCGCGCTTCAGGATGTGCTCCGGAGGCAGAATCAAGCTCTTCATCTCCAAGAGGTACTGTGGAAAGAACGAGTGGCAGGTTACGGCTGAGGAGGAGGAGGAGGAGCAGGAGAATGAAGATGATGATGATGCTTACTTTTGGTACGTGTGGGTTGAACTCCACTGCTCTGTGTATGGCTTCTACTGCGTTCATTTCTGCTGTGCTCAAACCTCTGCGAGACGCCGCCTCTGGAGAAAACCTGCAGACGAGCCACACCAGACACTGTTAGAGCTGTAGCCGTACAATAACATGATGGTTCGGCGTGCTTTTTTAATAAACAATGATTTACCAAACAAATTGCTCGTTTTTAAATAAATTCAATTATACCTAAAATTCTCTTAGGGATAAAAATCTACCTCAATTTATGTTCTAACTATAGGGAGCCCTTTTATATTACTATAAGAATACAGTTAACAATTTATTTTTAATTACTATTTATTTTATATATAATAATTGAGCCTGAGCCAACGAGAGCAGGGGCGGAAGATGGCTCATCTGTGGATTACCCGGTAATGAACACTGGAATGGAACAGATTACGAGATTGAAGATCAGCATAACGGAGGCTCTGATAGCTACAGCAGGACATAAGCTCCAGAACTGCATTTGTGGTTGGACAAAGGTTACTTCCACCCAAGGCCTGAAAATACACCAGGACAAAAAAGGGTGCCTAAAGAAGGGTCAACAGGGAAGTCACATCGACAGCTATTTTTTTGAGAAACAGGCTAAGTCAGTTGACAGAAGTTCAGTGGCAGGACACATACCACAGTCTGCAGGACATCGACACCCCTGCCCTAGACGAGGAACAACATTGCACAAGAGGGCAACCTGAACCCAACCCATCACAACCAACAGCAGAGAAGAAGACCCAGGGCTGAAGGCCATTAGTCAAGTGGCCAAAGGCCTGCAACAAGACGATGTGGAAGGAGGCCGACACCGATCTCTGCAACATGCTGGGAGGGATCAGAGGCACAGCCATGAAAAAGTTGGATAGGATGGGCAATCTTATCTATGCTACAGAGTGGAACGATTTGGAGTGGTTGAAGGCAAATGAGCTACTCCTTCAATCCCCACCAAGTCCAACACTGAGGAGAGCTGAAAACATCCTGAGGAAGGGCAGAAGGAATGAGCAAACAAGATCATGCTTCTACAAAGGTCCCATCAAATTTGTGAAGAGTCTATTCACAAAGTAGAAGAGCGGAATTCTCTCAGTGTTAAATGCCGACCTGGAAGAACATCTGAAAAACACCAGGAAAAAGTTATACTCCCACCTGACATGCCACCAGTCAACCCAGCAGAGCATGAGCTGGATAACAATCCACCCACGTGGAGTGGGGTAGAACAAACCGTGTGTAGAGCAAGAGCCGCATCATCTCCAGGTCCAATGGAGTTCCATATAAACTCTACAAAATGCTCCAGATGTCCTGCTATTCCTCTGGAAACTGATGAGAGTTGTATGCAAAAGAAGGAGATACCAAAATCCTGGCGGAGAGCCGGAGGGATCCTTATCCCCAAGGAAAAGGACTCGTCAGAGATCGGGCATTTCCGACAGATCAGCCTTCTAAACGTAGAGGAAAAAATCTTTTTCAGCATGGTCGCTCACAGGCTGGCAGGATACCTGCAAAGAAACAACTTGATTGACACGTCAATCCAGAAAACAGGCATTTCAGGCTTCTCCGGTTGTTTAGAACATACTAGTGTCATCTGGCATCAGATCCAGGTCACCAAAAAGGAGGGAACAGATCTTCATGTGGTGTTCCTGGGTCTTGCGAATGCCATTGGCTCAGTCCTCACAACCTCCTGTGGAGAGCCTTTGACTACTTTAGAGTCCCAGTGGCTCTCACAACTCTTGTCAAGGCCTACTTCCAGGACCTCCAACTCTGTGTGACAACAGCAGAGTACAAAACAGCTGGGAAAGAC
This sequence comes from Carassius auratus, assembly GCF_003368295.1. NCBI lineage: Eukaryota > Metazoa > Chordata > Actinopteri > Cypriniformes > Cyprinidae > Carassius > Carassius auratus. The sequence goes on from NW_020525851.1 coordinate 40,861, forward strand.
CTGGAAGTGGGAATCATGGCAGGCTGCACCATCTCCCCACAGGCCTTCACCCTGGCCATGGAGGTCATCATTTGGGCCTCTAGATGGACAGATGGCGGACAGCAAATAAACCTGGGCTGAGGCTGCCACCGGTCAGAGCCTACATGGATGACCTCACAACTCTCACCACGACAAGGTTTGCACTGTACGACTATTAAGAAAGCTCCAGGAAAACACTGAGCGGGCTTGCATGAAGATCCAGCCTGAGCAAGTCCAAGCATCTCCATCTTCAAGGGGAAGCTGTCAGACACCGCTTTTACACTCCATCCTGTCTCCGAGAAGCAGTAAAGAGCCTAGGTGTGGTATGATGCCTCCCTTGAAGACAAAGAGCAAGTAGAGAAGCTTAGGA
>NW_020525852.1:0-51136 GCF_003368295.1 Carassius auratus
ATATCCTTGGACCTGTAGCACCGAGGCCAAATTAGCGCAGGGTTTCCACCGTCGGGCCAGAAGCTCCACTGCGCTTCACTAAAACCCGCTCTTTACATGCCCCTCAGGAACAACTTCATGCAACCCCATCTTTTCACCAACAAAGAGAAGTTATCAGAAAAATTTATAAGAAATAAGTCACTGGAACTAGCGCGGTCACAAAACAAAAATGATAAAAGCGGCCGTTTGTTTGCATGCTTTGTTAAATATTTTAAATCAAAAAGCATCTATGTTTACTATAAAAGTGAACATTGACTTACGTTTACATGAACACTTTTTGGTTTAATCGGACTGAGTTCATTACGATTGTTGAATCTGATTTGTAGTCTCTTTACATGAACGCTAAAATAAAGTATGGGTTGATCAGAGGTGGGTAGAGTACCCAAAAACTTTACTCAAGTAAAAGTAAAAGTAATTCTAGAAATATTTACTCAAGTAAAAGTAAAAGTACTAGTCTTGAATAGTTACTTGAGTAAGAGTAAAAGAGTATCGGATAAAAAATCTACTCAAGTAGTTAGTTACTAGTTACTTTGGGTCATATATACGGAGCCTTTTTTTATATAGATATATAGACAAAAAATGTATGTAATGTATGTGTGTGTGTATAAATGTATATATTTCATCAGCCTTTAATCCAATTTATGTAATTTATTATAAAACCCTGTCTGTTTATTTAAGTAACAAATATAGGTGTCATGCCATAACATATTTTTAATACGACTGACTTTATTTTAAATGTGAATTTAACATTGAAAGTTAATGTGATATAAATATTGCTACTAATCTTTCATTGTTCAGAAAGAGAGCAAATAACATTTACATTATTAAACATAATTTTCACTGACAGTCTAGATTTCAATCACTCTCAGAAACTCCCATTAAAATCACTGAAACTGTTAACACTGTGAAATCAATATCTTAATTATAGATTCGTACACACATCTGCACTTTGTTGTTTCTGACGAGAGAATTCGGCAGAAAGAGGTATTCAGTCAGTGAGCGAGTGAAGGAAGCACCGGCATTTCAGCGATGACTCATCGGAACACCTCTGATTGGCCATTGCATTCAAAAGCTCAACAGAACCGTGTGTGATTGGTTAATGCGCAGCGCTGTAAAAACGCGTCTGTCTCTGGCTCAGCGCCAGCAAGCGATCACAGATCTGAATTTAGCAGCTGATGATATGACTTGCTGAACGTACTCGCACTGGTGTGATTGTATTAAAATTAATAAAATCTTAATCGGCTATTCTTTGTCTTTTGGAAGCTGCATTCAACCTGTTATAAGCCACACACGTACAACAAACTAATGTCACAGTGGTATCGTGTACTGTAATCGAATGTAGCCCAAGTTATTACCTGTTAAACAGTAGACAGCACACGCGTTCATCTAATAAGGATCTCCATCGCAAGCAAATAATAGCCTTTGCAGATTAGCTTTCAATTCAGTGCAGTTCCATAGCCCCGTTTTCAACGCTGCTAATATTCTTAAACGTTACAACTCTGAGTGAACCGCTTCAGACGCTCAGCGCGTGCAGCATGGAACTGAACGACTCAATCAAACTGATTCATGAACCAATTCACTCGTTTGCCAATTGGTTTGATCAAGCCTTTGAACAGAGTTGACTCAAAAGAATGAATCATTCGCGAATGGGCATCGCTCATTGTCCAGAGAAAAGTAGACGGCGCGTTTGGAATAAACTGAAGCATTTATTGCATTAAGATAAAGTAACGAGAGGGGCGTCGCCCACAGTAACGAAGTAAAAGTACAGATTTTTCCCAAAAAATGTACTCAAGTAAGAGTATAAAGTACCCATCTTTAAATATACTCCGAAAAGTATTCGTTACCCCGAAAAATTACTCAAGTAAATGTAACGAAGTAAATGTAACTCGTTACTACCCACCTCTGGGTGTTGATGAAATAGGAATAGATTTTTTGGCATGTGCACACTGCTCAAATAGTGAAAGTGACACAGATAATATTGAGTTTCTCACAGTTTGCACATAATAACCACTCTCCTACACGGTTTCTTTATATGTTTTAATATTACCCGTCTATGAATAAATATACATATAGAGTAAACTGCTGTGCTGCTCATATTTATCACACAAAAAAGCCCTTTCCCTCACACAAATAGGGTTGCCTGTGGATTCTCTAAAACAAGGTTGTCCTGCTCATTTCACAGTTGCCGAGTGAAAGGAGAGTTTTATAATGACAGGACACGCATTTATACAACACTTTCATTCAAAAGGAAGAGCTGCTTGTACCGTATGTCATAGGTCATTACGTTATTTCTGCGTCATTCCACATGCGCAGTCCTTTCAGTTTCATGGTTCAATCCGTTATAGTGCTTACATCCACGCTTAATCATATTAGAAGAGGAATAAACCACCCCCTTCAATCTGATCGAAATTTCATTCGGATCGAGCTCAATTGGAACGATTAAGGTGTTTAGATTAACGTTTTTCAGTCCAATTGAGCCGTCAATCCGATTACAAATGGATTATTTGGGTGCATGTAAACGTAGCTATTGATAATAATAAATTAATTTATCAGGATTGAAAATCAGTCACAGAAATAAAGTGTTATTAACATAGCCTGCTTATTCAGTCGAGTTTATCTGTAGTCACAGCCTATAACATCACATTTTGCAAGAAAGATAATTGGTAAAAGAATGATAATCTATATTTTTATAAAAGCTCCCGAACAAAAAATCATTATTATATTTTTATGACAAGAATTAAACTCTTGAGATGAGACTTTATGACAGATAAAATATGTTATTACCGTATTTTCCGGACTATAAGTCGCACTTTTTTTCATAGTATGGCTGGTCCTGCGACTTATAGTCAGGTGCAACTTATTTATCAAAATTAATTTGACATGAACCGAGAGAAATGAACCAAGAGAAAACATTACCGTCTACAGCCGCGAGAGGGCGCTCTATGCTGCTCAGTGCACCTGTAGACTACACTGAAAACATAGAGCAAATGGTCCATAAAATGCGTATGAGTGAATATATATCGGTGTATATATTTATATGCAAAATGACATTTGGCGCACCATCAGTTAAAATGTCCAAACATGTAAAAATATGCCTTTCTGTCTGTTGTCGTGTGTTGTGGTACTCTTGTGGACATGCGTCGACTGACACGGAAGAAAATAAATTGTTGAATAAAGTTATTTTTGTTTCTTTATGCACAAAAAAGTATTCTCGTAGCTTCATAAAATCATAGTTGAACCCCACTGATGACATGTTGACTATTTTTATGATGTAAAAAATCATGTTGACCACCTTTCTTGGAATTTCCTGAATGTGTCAGTTACAAGAGTGTCGGGCCAAAACTGGGCGTGCCTAGTGCATGCCCAGGGCCATTCGCGTTTCCCACTGTCACTTCCGGTGCTTGATCATGCCTCACTAGCCGCGTTTCCACTGTCAGGCGTAAATGCACCGGAAGTGACAGTGGAAATGCGACTGGTCCTTGCACGCACTAGCACGCCCGGTTTAAGCCTGATAGTGGAAACGCGGCTAGTGAGGCACGATCAAGCACCGGAAGTGACAGTGGAAACGCGACTGGTCCTGGCATGCACTAGCACGCCCGGTTTAAGCCTGACAGTGGAAACGCGGCTATTGAGGCACGATCAAGCACCGGAAGTGACAGTGGAAACGCGACTGGTCCTGGCATGCACTAGCACGCCCGGTTTAAGCCTGACAGTGGAAACGCGGCTATTGAGGCACGATCAAGCACCGGAAGTGACAGTGGAAATGCGAATGGCCCTGGCATTCACTAAGCACGCCCGGTTTTGGCCCGACACTCTTGTAACTGACACATTCAGGAAATTCCAAGAAAGGTAGTTAACGTGATTTTTAACATCATCAAAATAGTCAACGTGTCATCAGTGGTTCAACTATGATTTTATGAAGCTACGAGAACACTTTTTGTGCATAAAGAAAACAAAAATAACTTTATTCAACAATTTCTTCTCTTCCATGTCAGTCGACGCATGTCCACAAGAGAACCACAACTCACAACAGTTCGACAACAGACAGAAAGGCATATTTTTACATGTTTGGACATTTTAACTGATGGTGCTCCAAATGTCATTTTGCATATTAATATATATACCGATATATATATTCACTCATACGCATTTTATGGACCATTTGTAAACGCTTTTAAATATAGGTCCTTGGCTATCACCAGTGCTTCTTCAAGCTGTCTGTAATAACTCCTCTTCAGTAATTCCCTGCCTGCATCCATAAACACACTTCATAGAATTTTTAATCAAAGTCTCGGAGGATGTCACTCATCTTTTTCAAAAACATTTCCTCACTCACTGAGCTCCCTAGCTAATATTACTTGACTTCCTCACTCTTCAGTTCCTGTAATGTTTTCATTCCTTTTTACTTTTTGCACTAGTTTTTTGCTGATGATACATATGAGGCTCTGATTGCCAAACAATAGATAGGCCTGGGTGTAAAATGCCGAGAGCATTTAACAGATGCTATTCAGCCACATTCCTCGCCAGACACTCACTCTGGCCAAAAGAAAACTTTGGATTTAGTCCTGTACCCTCTGTGCATATAACACATGCTACGTACCTATGCCATCTCTAGTAGACCTCAGTGTACTTACTGCATGCTTTCTGATAGCACACAGCTATCCCAGAGTTCCCTGATAATCACACAGAGCTGTTTTTGCTTCATCACAGACCAGAACCTGCACATATATTGTACGGTATGGGAGAGGGGACACATCTCAACGGAAGTTGGAAAATTAAAGCAGGGAGGAGGCGCAGGACACACAGGGCTCATCTGTGGACTCCCTGCCCGAGCACAGATCCACATAATTACAATATAGCCCTAATTGCATTGTAGAAAACTGCTGGAAATCCTTCTGCAACACAAAGGAATCAGATGTATCGGCCTCATTAGCATAGATATTAGGCTCCCATTATGTTTTTGTAGCAGACGGGGGGCAGCAGTGCTCAAGCCCCATTCTTTACTGTGCAAGGCGGATCTGCTTAAACTGCTCTCCTGAGGGAACACAGCCTCCCACCCCTAAAAAAAAACACACACACGCACACAATCTGCTTCACTTGGATTAAGCATATTTCAGAACGTTAATATGACACATTTCAGGCTCTGCTGCTTGGATTAACGGTTAGAAGAGCTCATGGAAGAGCAGTCAAGTTTTGAAGCTCTAAGCCGGCCGTCAATGTGCTTGGGTTAGTGCTGCATAAAAAAGAAACATGTTTTTTGATGCATTTTCAACTGGAAGGGACTTACTCCACTCCATAGTCCATAATTTCACTTTTCCTCTCAATTTGACTCGTTTTCAGCTTATCTCTGTTCAAAGTGAGCAGCTCTTCTGCCATTTTGCGATTCAACGATTACCTCTTAATATTACTGCACCGTTTACTCACTCCCTGATTCTCTTTTTTTCTCATTTTTTAAGTATCTTTTCCCCCTTCTCTCATCCCTTTCAGACACTCCTCTGTCTGCTCTTTCCATCTTTGATGATTATCCACCTCCGCTTGTCATTGCTCCACTTAAAGCCACTTACATCTGCAAGGCAGTTAATGGATCTCCTCTTCCCCCTTTAAAAAAGAGAGCGCTCCACAAAGTCTTTTATGTTTACAGGTACACCTGAACCATTTCTCAGTCTCCACTTGTGCTCGGGCAAATAGACGTGCTTGTGGGACTCATAAATATGCATGAACTGTGGAAATTATTATGTTGTTAGTGATTGACAGTGATAAGGACTCTTCATCTGTCAGTGGGGGTTGAAATTAGCAGCTACCGATTAACTGTTCTTCCCTAATGACTGCTTGTGTTTTTGTGTCATCAACAGAACTCTTGAAAGATCGCTGTTTTTAATAATGGATTACGAAATACTTAGGGGGATAGATCCCATTCTTATCCTAAGTCAAATGTTAGTTTTAGTCTTTTTTTTTTTCTAAATCATATAGTCTTAAGTCCAATTTACACTGCACCAAGGCGGACAATCATCAGATTACAGTAGGTCACTTCCCAGACTCTCACAACCCTACAAGTGCTGATTCAGCATGTTCAATCAGCCAAAACGAGCTCTGACAGATGCCAAAAGACACAGACAAGGGTAAAACATTGATCTGACAAAACCAAATAAAGTGCCTGCTACCATTTGTTTTACTGTATTTTACTAGAGTCAAGGGCAGAGCCATTTTCCCGATTAGATGTGCATCATGTCTTTGGTCCACTGTGAATCATTAATCAACATTCGAGAATGTGATATGTTGTTTCCTATGATTGGGATTATAGTGTAAATACATTTTGAATGCTGGAACTGATTTTACCCAACAGCTGCTGTTTGCTGTTGAGTCTAATACATTTTTACCTGCTCTATCTTTCAGTAATAGCCTTTTTGCAAATCCTCTATTATGTTTGACATTCAGGCAACAATCTACTGTATACTCTTGAGATCAGACTAAAATGATCAGGATGTGTTAAAAAATACATTTAAGACCGATGTGCAGAGTGGAAGGTGCTACACTCAATCAGGAACTGTATACGATTTGTTAAAATTACTTATGTGACCCTGGAACACAAAACCAGTCATAAGTCACATGCCTTTTTTTTATGCAAAAAAAATAATTTGTATATTAAAGAAAGATCATGTTTTTTTTTTTTTTTACATTTCCTACAGTAAGTATATCAAAACATAATTTTTGATTAATAATATGCATTGCTAAGCACTTAATTTAGACAAATTTAAAGACAATTTTTTTTTAATACCCTCAGATGCCAGATTTTCAAATAGTTGTATCTCAGCCAAATATTGTCCTATTGCCCTAACAAACTATAAATCAATGGAAAGCTTATTTATTCATGTATAAATCTCAATTTCACAAAATTGACCCTTGCATGGTTTTGTGGTTCGGAGTCACATTATTTTTTCTCATTAATTTCTCCTCTTTCCTTTCTACCTCACTGTGACTGAGCCTCTGACAAAGTTCTGGCAGTGTCAGAAATCTAGTGTGGCATTCGTGCTGCATGACTGCTCCTACAAGCTGTACATTCTGACTTTTCCCCAAGATCTCACTGGGAACATATTGTTCAGGCTTTAGTTTCAGTAAATGCTCTTTTTGGATTGGCAAGGACATTTAGTTTGCTCATTTATAGTATGTTTTGATAGCACAAACTTTTTCTTTTATTCCTCATGATATGGCCACTTTAAAATCTCCAGTGCATGCGGATGTCACTGGAATAGATGTTTTCTTAATGTAATAAATAATTGTAAAAAATGATGTTTCTTGATGGGAAGGCTGCATTATCTTTGTAGATTGTGTCATCAATAAATAAACCAAATAAAAGCATCTTTATCTCGGCAGCACAGCATCTTGGTAATTAACTGGGGCTAACAAATTGGACACACGCAGGAGGAGGGAACGTGGCTCGCTGTCTTCTTAGAAAATCACAAATGCACTCAAAACATTTTCTCTGTTTGCTTTTTCCGCTGCCAACCTCCCCCTCCACACCCCCTCGCCCTCTGTCTGAGAGCCGTCACAAACTGCCTCTAATCAAGCTCTGAGCTGTTTAAAATGTGCTGCTTGATTTGCTTCATTTTTACACTCTCTCTTACTCTCCCATCTTTCTTTTCCCTCTCTCGCTTTTCATACATTTATCGATTTTCCTAATTCGATTATGCAACAAAAATGAAATGGCTTGCAGTTTTGTCAAGAACAAATATCTTGTTTAATTAAATTGTTTAATCGTGCCTGGTGGAGTCAGAGGATTCTGTCAGAATTTAATTGGCCACCTTCCTTCATTATGACACATGGAGGAGGCCCTCTGAAGGATTCAGACCTAGTAAGGGTAACCAAAAAGCAAGTGAATGATGGAAAACCCACGCAAGAGTATTCATAACTATGGCTAATATGAGTGGGGAGATAATCTTATCTGCTGCAACTCTTGGGAGCTAATGAAAGGATAGCTGCTCCTGTAGAACAGAAAGTACAAAGAGCAATGGACCTCATTTCCGTTTTGTCAAAGGCTCCCTGCTCTGCTCATTTTCTTTATTAGAAAATTGAATGGGGGAAGAGAGAGAGTGGAGCATCAGTCCTCTGCTCCAATCCACTTATGCATCATGCTCGCTGAAAGAAAAGCATTGACCAGGAGTGAGCTTGAAATGGAGAAGGCAAATGTTTCCAATCATATTCGCTGTATTGCTGTTCTGTTGCCCATGAGACTAAACAGTGTCTCATCTGTGAGCTGCCGTGCATTACATTTCTCTGATTTCAAAGCCTTATGTAAATCTGAGCAATATTTTATGATTGTATTTAATTGTGCAGCAGTGCTGCCAAACAACAATATTAGGTGCTTTGAAAATGGCTCTGTGTTTGTAAACATGATTTTCTGAATATCATGTAATGCTGAATGCACCTGTGATCAGTGATGTGATCCGCCACAAACAAATTCAGTAAAGAAAACTTGTCTAAGATTTAACTCACAGACGGTTTTATGCAACTGGCATTAAAGCAAAGTGTAGTTTGCTTTCCTGTGTTGACGTATTTCCTATGGAAGCAGGAAGCTTGAGTGTGATGTATCAAAGAGTTTTTCATCATCTTATAATCTCAATATATTAAAAAAGACATGTCGAGATCATGAAAAAAATGCACAGCAAGTGGCATTGTAAATGTTAACTGCATATATCTGCTAAAAGTGAATTTTTAACATTGATGAGTACACTAGCACATAAACGGCTTCAAAGCTAAACTACATGAACTGAAAGCCACATAACTCAAATTTTGATTTCATGGGGTCTTTAATCCCTGACATCTCTTTTTCAGCCTTTGTTTTCTGTCAGAACCGGAGTAATTAGAAAGAAAACTAGAAATCTGTTGTGTGGAAATCCCATCTATTGGTGGTTCTGCTTTAGAGGATTGAAGAGTCATTCTCCTGCGATTAGCTGCTAGCTCTGAAGGGTTCTGTAGAGATTCCCTGTGGAATGACTGCCAGCGCTTTGAGAGCATCTTTAGCGTGCACCCAACCAGTTATGCTTTATGTCTGAGGGCGCACAAGATGCCATTTTGCATTTACAGGATAAATGCCTGTTAGCAGTGTCAAAAACTGCAAAAGATTATGTACATTTTTGTCAATTTAAATGAAATTCCGTCCCTCTGCAGATTCAGAATCTTTATCTGTATCCTGAAAACTGCACTTCAGTGAAAATACACTGAAACTTCAAACTGTTTTTGAAGTCTCCTATAAGTCACAAAGAATGCACTGAAATGTTATTACAATTTAAAATAACTTATCTATTTTAATATATTTTAAAATGTTATTTTTTTCCTGCCAGATGATCAACAGTCATTACTCCAGATTAGTCAGGAGCTGTCTTGCTTTCAAGAGCTTTCTAACATTTTTAACACTTTAGTGAATGACTCTCATAGTGATATTTTGTTGTTGTTGTTGTTGATTTTTTTATTATTATTAAGTAAGAGCTAAATTAGCAGTTAGTTAGCTGGCTTTATGCCAACAAGCAACCAATCTAGCGCAACTACCATCAACAACTAAAGGGACACAGACACCCGTTCTTGTCAGTTTTGTTGGCGTCTTCTGTTTTGAAGCTGAACTGTGGGGAGATATTAACTCCGACAGCCCTACAGGAGTAAACAAAGCTCATTTTGCAGTGTGACATTTTAATTTTAGAAGCTGTTGGTCTGATAGCATGTACAATGACAACAGTATGTCAGCAAGCGCCCATATTACTGCACAAACACAGCTGTCACATCAAATACAATTGTGATCATTATTATTTGTCATTTTCTCTTCATTTTTTGGAGTGGTTTGTTTTGTTTTGGATTTCTAAGAATATGGAATATGGTAATCAAAAGCCTAAACTGAGGAACAGCTCCTTTGCAGTTTTTTTTTTTTTTTATAAATCTTAAAAAACCTTCGAGAAACAGTGTTAAATCGGTGAGATTTGATATTATACTATAGGAGCTTTGCTGCAGGGATTGGGTTTCTGGCCTGCTGGTTAGAAGCATAAGAGTGTTCATGCCACTGTTATTCACAGAGAAGGTCCAGGCTTAGGGATGAATCGTGCGACTTTGCTAGAAGTGCAGAAATGCGTGATGGGGATTACTGGGAGCCAAAGTGTCAGTGGAAAATTGGATTTTTAGCAAAGAGCCATTAAAGCACGAAAAACAGAATGTGAAAGTTTCACAGATGCTCATTAATTTTAGGTAATAAAAGATGTAAAACAAACAATCGTATGAAGTCCCACCAATTTTGTAATTTCTCTGTAAAAGGCACTGTATGTGTGAGTTGAAGAGTAATGCAGTGGCATATGTTTAATGCGTTTGAAAGTGTCCCTGAACTGTTTGCACATTCTCATGCCAAATGAAAGGGGGACATCTGCTCTCTTTTCTTTTGAATGCTTCTCTGTTGCACATATCTAATGAACTACATTTGTAAGTACGTAAGACCTTTTATTTGCAGGTGTGAAAGTGTGTCTCCTATCTTCATTGTGTCTTCCTGAGCTCTTCTGGTACTCATAAATCCACTCATGGTGTGAAATATGGTGTCACACCTGACACACCTGTAGTAGTCCAATATGTATGCCCAGAATCCCGCAGCCCTGATCCTTCAAGAAAGTTTCTGACAACTTATTTCTTCCAGATCTAAAACAAGTGATTCCAGCCCTCCCTCAGCAGCAGTAAATATCCATTCTGGTTAAAGGCCTATTCACGCCAGAAATAAACACTGGATTCCTATGGATATTATGTTCAGGGTGCACTTTTTTTTATAATTGTACTTAAGTACTTTTAAGTGGCCTTTTTTATCCATTAATATATTCTCTTCAAGGACCATTTTTTGTAAATATACTTTTAAGATTTGAAGTACATTAAAAGTGTTCATCTTCTTTTTCACAAGGTTACTCACAGACAAGAATATCTGTCTGCCAACAGACAGAAGTGTCTTTTTTATGTATTTGGTCTAAACAGTCTCTAAATCTTGGTATTCATTATTCTAACTTTTCCCCTTTTTGTTTTCTCCTCCTATAGTAAGTAAACTGAAGGTGCACAAGTCCAACCAGAGTCTGCAGTTTCTGGAGGACAGTCGGGTGCGTGTCAACTGCTCCATCACCTCTCAAACCAGCCCGGACTCTCAGCATGCTGTGTTGTGGTATGCGCGGAAGGCCGAGGCAGGGGAGCCGGATGAGCTGCTGTTGAAGATCGAACACTCTGGAGCATTCGAGTATGGAGCGTACGCAGAGGAGGAACGTCTCCGCAGCCGTGTGCAGTCTGAAAGGCTCTCTCCTCGCCTCTATGGGCTTACCTTGCACCGTGCCGAGACCAGCGACTCTGGAACATACTACTGCCTTGTGGAGGAGTGGCTCATGGACCCTGATGGACTCTGGTATCGCCTGGCACAAGACTCCTCCGGCTTCACACATGTGGCTGTGAGACAGCCAGGTAAGAATGCTTGCTTATCAAATTGATGTATATATGTATTTGTATTTTAATGTATATTTATCTTTGACCCACATTTAGTTTTCAAACTTTTTTAACTGCATTTTTTTTAAAGAAATTAATACTTTTATTAAGCAAAGGATGTACAGTATTAAATTGATCAAATGGGATGTAAAGACATTTACAATGTTACAAAAAGAATCTATTTGAAAAAATGTCTTTTTTTATTTCATAGTTATCAAAGAATCCTGGAAAAAATATATCATGGTTCCCACAAAAAATATAATAATAATAAAACAAAATATTCAGAAGTGCAACTGTTTTCAGCATTTATAATAATAAGAAGAAGCATTGCTACAAGAAATATTATAATGATTTCTGAATGATCGTGTGACACTGAAGACTGTAATGAATGAAAATTCTGCTTTGCAGTCACTAAAATAAATTGCATTTAAAATATTAATGTGGAAAACTATTTTAAAACTTCCAAGTTTTCTAAGAGCTGTACATGTTACACATTTGGTGTTTTTGAAATTTTTTTTTTTTTTAGTTACATTATTATTATATTTATTTTTAGCTAGATAATTAGAAAAAATACACAAATTAGGGGTTTTAAACTATATCTCTCTCTATACCACTCCAAAACAATGCAACTTTTTAATTATTTTGACCAGTTTTCATTTTCTGCAAATAAATGCTGTACATGACAGGATGTTTATTTGGAATTTGGGAGAAATATTGTCAGTAGTTTATAGAATTAAACAAAAATGTTAACTGTACTCTAACGCATACCAATAAAGAGTAAAATCAGAGTTTTAATCATTTTTCAGTGGTCTCTTAAACAAAACAAAAAACAAAAAACTAATAATTCCAGAGCTGTATATGTATTTTGGTAGCAGAATTGCAGAAAATTCTCAAATAAAATGAACAAAAGAAAAAACCTCCGGCCCTCCTGAGATTAAAAATCAACATTTTCTAGAGGTTTTTCTGAAGAATTCTCTGGTCCTGTTTTGTGTCTTGTTCATGGAAAGTGCTGGACAGTATTTACAATGGCACCCAACTAGCCGAGTTGGCCTTTATTCCTACAGCAGACTCTGAAGCCTTTGAGATTCAGTTGTAGGTGTGTGTAGCAGTCCCATGGGTTTACCAGGCCATCTGGCATGAGAGGATTGGAAAGAGCAGCATGAAAACATTCTCCCCCTGAGACCACCGTGGAGCGCAGCCATCCTGAGCTCATGTCTGCCCAAACTGAATCATTCATCAGCATGTGTGTATTTATGAGAGGAAGACATAAAGAGAGACAGGATCTTTGTACGCGTGACTCCTTAAACGTAAGCGCACAGCATATCAGCCCTTCAGGTAGAACACCCCCCCCCCCTCCCCACACACACACACCCATGAGCCACAGACCTTAGCACTCAGAGTCAGAACCTCATAAGGGACACAATCACGACTGCTGGATCCCAAAGACTTTACTCATGACTCCCTTCTGAGTGCCACACGTCTGCTGCTCCTCTATTCAGCCCACGCAGACCCCCGTGAAGACCCCTGCTGCAAACCGCCATAGCTATTCATCTGTCCCCCTTTTGCAAATAATGTCCACTTTTTTCTGTAACATCATGACCTAGCTTCTGTAGGCAGGTCTATGTGGTTCAGGTGACAATGTAGAAAAGGTTTGCATTAGTCTGATGCCATCTGGACTCAGCATTGAATCAAAGCTTTGAGGGGCCGGAGGGACAGACCCCACCCCCACATCCCAACCTCACACAACACACTCTTCAATATTACTGCACTACACATGGGTCATCCACTTACCACTGTTACACAGACACATTTTGTTGTGTAGTTTGTTCTCGGGTCTATTGAGCAAGTAGCTTTAGGAGCACAGCTGGCCAAGACATCTGCTCCTCTGAAAAAATCAAGGTTAAGAAAAGTGAGTTTGGGCACATTTTTGTTGGTTTTTGCTGGTCAGACAACTACAAAAAGTGATCAATTATTATTTTAAATGAATAATGCAAATCTAACGTTCACATGGACATGCTGATAATTATGGAAGCCCTTACATTTGTTTATGCATCATACACTTTCTATTCTTCAGCATGAATGCATTTCCCTATCCAGTATCTAATCTTCTTCTCAGCACTGCTTTAGTCAAGCTGTCTTTCATGAATTCTGGATTTTACACCTCTTTATATTTTGCTTCTCAGATATATATGCAGTGCATATCTCTATAATATATCTAAGTATGCACTTAAATTCCAGTCTTATTTCCCTGGGGATGGAAGTGTGTGTGTGTCAGATCACCTCCCCGCTGCACGATTGCCTGAAATAGCATCCATATAAATGTATTTACGAATAGATAGCTGATTTAAGGTTCAGCACCTCGTAATCTGCCATCTTCAAAGTTAAATTGCACTGCTTTTACATGAGCGAGCAGAAGATAAGAGGAGCCCCTTAATGTGTGCCAGTCTTATTTTTAGCTGATCTCAGCCCAAGACCCTGCTGAATGAGCTTGTGACTTCTCACACAAAATGTGAGGATCCTCACCTTCATTTGAGAGTGACATTTTGAACTGCTAGTTCCACATCCCTGGACGCTTGATGCCCTGCAGAATTTTGATAGAGGATTGTTCATTTATCGGCATGTTGGAATATTTATTTAAATCCTTTTTGTACTACTAGTATAAACATTTTTAGGTGTAGTTCTGTCATTATTTGCTCGCCCTCATGTTGTTATGAAACTATGACTTTCTTTTATCTGATGAAAACTTTTCTCATTATTATAAATATTGAAAACAGTTGTGCTGCTTAATTTTTTTTTTTTCAGGATTCTTAGAACATAAAAAAATGGATTTATTTCAAATGGAAATCTTTTGTTGCATTATGAATTACTGTTGATTGTGTTGCAAATGTCACCTTGTGTGTTCAACAAAATACACTCATACCGTTTTCAGAGTGACAGAATTGTTATTTTTTTGGGTGAACAATTCCTTTAATTACAGCAGAACATTTTGCTCTATATAAATGTAACAATGAGTTTTCGACAGATGCTACCCCAATCTCTGAAGAAGATTAGAAATGTTGTCATGCACTTAATGATTTTCTCATTAAGTTATCATTATTTATTGCAGCGGTGAAGTTGCAGGTGGAGGAGGCAGAATCTAATATCACAGTACCTGAAGATGGATCAATCCGGCTGGGCTGCAGCATTCTGTCTCAGTCTTCCAAAGATTCCCGCTTCTCTGTATCCTGGTATGTGTACCGTTTGGGACAGGAGGAGGAGGATGAACCAGAATGCGTCTTTTCCATCGGTCATGATGCAGTGTTTGGTAATGGGAACTGCAGCCCTACGGAGGAGCCTGGTCCAAACTCTCGCCTGCAGTTTGAACGTGCCACCTCTGAACTGTACAGTCTGACCATCCAGAAAGCTCGGTCCAGAGATGCTGGCAATTACTACTGCCATGTGGAGGAGTGGCTGCTGAACCCACGCAATGCCTGGTATCGCCTGGCCACCAATAACTCTGGAGTCACCATTGTTAATGTTATGGAGCAGGGTGAGCTTTTGCACATGTGGTTGTTAATATTTTCCTGTGCTTTAACACCGTAAAACAAATAGTTTACCTGCCTACATTTAATGTGAAATGATACATGAAGAAACTGAAGTAAACTTTAAAAAATAAACTGCATTTTCTATATTTATGTAACAGTAAAAATGGGCGCATAATAAATAAATAAATAAATAAATAAATATATATATATATATATATATATATATATATATATATATATATATACACACATATATATATATATATATATATATATATATATATATATATATATATATATATATATATATATATATATATATATATATACACATATATATACTTTTTTTTTTTTTTAATGTTTCTGCATAACCACCTATATGTATTATTTCTTGTCCTGCAATTTTTTTCATGTTTTTACACAGACAGACAGACAGACAGACAGACAGATAGATAGATAGATATATTCTTTGGTTAGCGATGTATTTGGAGTCACATTAACATTTTGTGACCCTATCTGAAAACCCAGCTAAAGTCATTTTTGGGTGATTTACTGTTTTCTATATAAAACCATGCTTCAAAAGGTAAAGAACATTCTGTGAAAATGTAACGATAACAATCTCAAAGTACAATGATGCGCTAAAGTCTGATCTTGTGGTGGCTGGATTTTCAAAGTCTGACAGTAATTACTATTAAGCACTGCTATAAGGCTAACGCTGCCTGGTCTAAATGTTTGAAAATGATTAACAGTTGAAAACATAAATTAAAATCTAGAAAAATACTCAATTGTAATACGTTACATTACTTTGAAATAGTTACACTACTTACTACTACTACTACTACTTATATTTTGAATAGGGTAACTTGTAATATGTAATATGTTACATTTCCAACGTAGCCTTCCCAACACTGGTCAGTTCTCTTTTTGTTTTTACACATTTTTTACTCTCATATTAAATTGTTCTAAATCTTTCTGTCCCCCTCCAGTATCGACCCTACAGTCAGTGGTTTGTTCCAACGACTCCCTCTTCTACTTCGTCTTCTTCTACCCCTTCCCTATCTTTGGCATCCTCCTCATCGCGGTCCTGCTGGTGCGCTACAAGACCCGCAGCTCCAGCAAGAACCAAGAGGGCAAGAACGGAGCGCCGCTCTTGTGGATCAAAGAGCCTCATCTCAGCTATTCCCCAACCTGTCTGGACCCCCCAGCCCTCAGCCTTCACCCCGGCTCTGTGGAGTAACAATGACACGTGATCCTGTCTCACTCAGAGACTCGCTCATCTACTCTCTCTCTCTCTGACTCGCTCTCTGTTTTTCTTCTCCTCCTCGTCCGTGATGAGGCCACCAGAAAGTTATCTGGGTTTCTAGCCTGGCCTGTCAATCCGTCCATACGACTGACTAAGACCTTTCTCAGTTGAAGTTGCCATGATTATGGTGGTTGCTGGCGCCGATGCCTAGACATTTGCTTTGCTTTCTTTTTCCTGATCTTTTTTTAAAATATGATTTTACTTTTCTGTGAGCCTTTTGATGTGTTTTACCCGACTGACACCAAACTCCTTCCCTCTCTGGGATCGGAAACAGCCGTTTCGTTTTGCTTTTTTACTCCCGTCTATGAAGTCTGGTGAAAACCATTACATATTATTTGTTATTTTGTCTGTGCTGATTTTTGCTGCAGACGACTGGAAGGTCATTGCTGGACTATGAACGTTTCTAGAGACAATGGTGTATGGATGAAGGAAGAAAAGGACAATCTATCCTCAGAAAAACTCGGAAAGCTGACAAAGGATGTATATTGATTTAGTTAGTGTGCACGTGCCACAGAACTGACCTAAGAACTGCCTTGGTTTAAGTGGATCTAGACTATGGAGAGCCCTCATTGCCCACAGACTCAAGGATATACATGAACTCCAGCTCATCCTCACTGCCAAATACCAATACAACTTCAAAAGCCACAAATTCAGAGACACTGAATAGGATTAGATCTGGGTAACTCGATGTTGGAAAAGACAGTGAGCTTCCTACACTGACATGTTTCCTCATCGCTGGTGCTTAGATGTTGATACATGCCCCCAAATCCCTCATTTAATTTCAAGGTCTTTTTGACATTTTTCCAATGTTAAGAAGTTCAATATATCTCTAAAAACACCCTTGTGTGATCTTGTTTGTGTATATATGCACAATTGACCCCACATTTAGTGAGTTGTGGCCTCAGCGTCCTTGCATTTTCATAATGCAAGGTTGAAGGGGGCATTGAAGGAATTTTCTCTCCGAAATCTCTTGTAAAAACCGTTGTCTTGAGGGAGAAGGCAAACAGGACTATAGACTCAAGGGACATTCTCAGTGCCAAGATCTTTTTATCATCATACGTGCCCTTGTAATGATCCAGAAGGAAAGCGTTTATTGGCAGACTTCTGCATATATGAGTTATGAAGGGATTTGACTTGTTTTTTTTAGTATATATTCTAAATCACATAAAGTGTTGTTGTTCTTCTCTTTATTGGTTTGTGTTTGAAATATGGTGCCCGATCTTTGTGTTACCGCTGAAAAATTGTGAAAACTTATTGCGCAGTGTCATAACCTGTAACCTGTGAAGACCTACTAGAGTGATTATATCTCTGAGGATGAATATAGCATCTAAATTATTGTTGGTCTCCATGGACACTTTGAAAACACTGCCACATTTTACCATTGAAGATGCTATGATCCTCACATTAGCTTTGCGAACCACACTAGTCATGTTTCCTTCAAGAAAGATTCAGCCTCTATACTGAAAGCATTTAGAGCTTAGCTGTAGTGCGAATGATTGTTGTTCATTTTTATTTTATTTCAACACGGACTATGAAACACGACGTGTTATCTAGGAACCTGCGGTCTGACACCAAACTGGATGTCTCATTATAGACACCACTGAAGATCTTATGACTGTGCACCTTTCACTCCGCTCTCACAGAGCATCATCTGGGTCGCTGCCACCCTCGTGTAATCTCAACAGTCAACATCGAGGCTTTTCTGTAAATGAAATTTAGATCCATTCAAAGCTTGTGGTTGTCTTATTTATTGAATCATAAAACTCCTAGATAGAATATGTGAACTTCATAAATGTGAATAGACAGAATGTGGCAGAAATAGCAGTGAACATTTAGGCAACTATAATTTGGCTACTTGCGTGCAGTGGCCTAGAGGATTATGGGAAATAATTCTGAACCAGTCTGAGAATCTTCATACAGATGACACAGAGATCTATCTTTATCGACAAAATTTTGTTGAACTGTACAGTGCATGATGATGAGAAAGGGGGACATTTTATTGATGTCTGAAAGTTTTGTCGTGACATCGTGTCAGATTAATGGCATCGTCACCATCTCCACTTTGAGGAAGGCCAAAGCACCTGTCATTCTAACACAGCATCTCGCAAATGAAATGCAAACTTCGGTTTGATCAATAGGTTGGCCTTCCTGATGTAGGAGATGTGTAGTGTGATATTGAGTGTGATATTGCGGTTCTGCTGTCGTTCAATCTGTACAGACTTATTCAGAACTCTAAATAGTGTTTTTGTAGTTCAACATGCCCAGCTGAATCATAATGTTCTCACAATGTTGTAAATGCATTTCGAGGGCTGCATGTCATGGCTGTGTACTGGCAGTATACTGTAGCTGCAGAAAAACAAAACAAATGACAAAAAAAGTTGTGTTGATGTGTGTTCAGTTCAGCCAGTGCTGCTTTTTAAAGTGGTGATTTTTATGTTCTTTTTTTTAAATAAGCAAAATAGTGCACTATATATATAAATATAAAAATAAAAATAAAAAGTTGCCATAGTTTTTTTTTTTTATGGTTATGTGTTTTTGTTGTACTCTACATTTTTTGTGTTTTTTTATATCTATACTTATTTTATTACATTGTAGCAATTGCTATTATGAAAAGGCACTTTGCTATTGTCAGTTGATTGCAATAAAACATTCAGTGCACCACACTTTAGATTGTCTTTATATAATGTATCAATTGTATTGGGCCAGTTTGCAAATGTTAAGGGATAGTTTAAATATTTTCCCAACTTTTTCACATCCACCAACACTGGACCCCATTCACTGCCACTGTATCAACAGAACCTTCAGAAGTTGTTCAATGCATCATCTTTTATGTTCCACAGAAGAATGGAAGTCTTACAAGTTTGTCATTTGAATTCATTTGGATTTTTGGTTGAACTGTCCCATTAAAATAAGCTTCTGAGTTTACAGTTACAATTATTAGTACATATTAGTTACATTTAGCTAAAGAATAAGATTTCTGTACCTTTCACCCTAATGAATAACAAGAGTTTGTGAATCTGAGCTTTGAAAGGAGTGGAAAGTACTGTCTCTTAAGATGAAAATGGGATCTGACATATCTTCCAGTGTCTTATCTGGTCTGGTGAAGTCAAATTCTTTGGATTGTGAGCTGGATGAGTTGGGTGGCTACAGGCTGGTGTGTTATTATAGCAGGCCAGAGCTTGTTAACCTTCAGAGCAGGCGGAGGACTCACATTGAGAGCTGCTGTCCCTTCCAGCTGCTCACAAACCTGATTTAATGGTGGACAGTGGCCAGTCTGAGCATCTGCCTGTCTAATTTAGGATGTC
The DNA here is from genome assembly GCF_003368295.1 of Carassius auratus. NCBI lineage: Eukaryota > Metazoa > Chordata > Actinopteri > Cypriniformes > Cyprinidae > Carassius > Carassius auratus. The sequence continues at coordinate 19,653 of NW_020525852.1, forward strand.
TGGAGGAAGACATCATTTTGTGCTTTGTTTACCTAGTGTTTTGTGATGTTCTGTAATTGCAAATTACAGCAGTTAACTACAGCCCCAAAATTTGGCATACAAGGAGTGCAGATATTTAACACAATTAATTTTTGTGACACTTTGCATGTTTTCCTCCATTGGAGTCTGTGTGCTGCTTGAAGGCACGCAATATGTCATAAATAGGCTTCTTATGGAACCATTTGTTGTAACAAGGTGAGAAAAATATTCAAGCTAATTGATAAAATGTTTTCAGGGACAAAGGTTACTTAGAAAAATCGATTTTAAATGTCCAGCCACTGCTAATGAAATAAATTAAAATGAGAAAAGACTTTTAAGATTTGAAGACCTTCTTAAATTGATAAGCAACTATGATTAATAAGTAGCTTGTATCTATATAGCACTGTTCGAGACCATTGTCACATTTACAACAATGTCCAAAAAAAAGAAAATAGTAGCAACTTGCTAATTAGTCACAGATCTTGTTAGGGGAAATATATTAATTCTAAACAGCATTCAAACAGGACTATATATATATATGTCTGTATATGTATATGTATATATATCTGAGTAAGACTTTAATCCTGAAGGCAAAATATGATTTTGTCATCTAGAGAACGAGGCATAAAACTGAAAGTAACTGTTCAGCATGGATGAATATGATGGTTTGAGGTGACTGATGTTTATTTATTATTATTAATGTTTAAAACTTTAGTTTATGTTTTTGTGGAAACTGTGATAAAGTTAATGAAAATAAATAATGCTTTTAAAGGAAACTTTTACAGCAACATCCAACCTGATAGCTCATAATGATTTAATAAATCATTATGAGCTTAGCGTTGGGAATCTTGGTAAGGTAAGGTTTTGAGCACCGTAGGCCTCCTTGCTCTTTTTGTTCATTTTAATCCCCCCAAAAATCGTATGTAATTCACACAGCCATTACATAAGATTTTTCTGTACCTAGCACGTAGCTTATGTGCATGTTCTATCAATGTTTAGGATTTTGAAGTCATCAAAGTAGATACACATGGAGTGAAAGCTACAAACCTCTCATTTTAATTTCACGGGGTCTTTAGGCTAAATCACGCATGCAGTCATCTGAGCTCTGTGGCTCATTATTTTAATTTGTATCATTTGTGGGCGTTTTTTAAACATATTTTGCACGATTTGTGAAGCAGTGGTGTGTATAAATGATAATTAATGTGTCTGTTGTGTTTGTGTGTGTGTGTGTGATGGCCTGATGTGAGTAGTAAGAGGTTGTCATACAGGATAGATGGTCCTGTCTGCTGTTTCTGTCCTGTCTGCTAACGGAGCATGGCGTGACCACCAGGGGCAAGGACCAAATCACATCACACCTATCATAACTCATCTTGAGTCGCCGGCTAAAACTCTATTCTGCTCATGAATATTAATACTTCTCTCACTCCATGATGTATGTGGGATTGTGTTTCCCATTTCTGGGTCTGTGGGAGAAACTGCTTGGAGAATTTGTAAATACAGTCTCCCCGCTACCCTTCATTACATTACCTGTCTGAACACTGTCAAATCAATTTGCTGACACCACCGCCTGGGCTTTGTGTCACAGGACTTATGAAAGCCCTGAATGGAACGGGAATTACTTTCTGATGAAAGCAAACCTGTGCCACAGGTGTGTACCTCTGTGTCATTTGTAATATAACAAAAAAGTGTTCGAGAGGAGAACAGACACCGTGCCTCTGCAGGATTGCAATGAAACATGGTTCTGGGCTTTGGGATGCACTCTTCAATAACATCCAGAGCCGGGGTCATGTTTCTGACACACCGCCTCAGAAAACAGGAAGATGGATTAGAGAGCGAATAAAAGTGGATAAAAGAATGCAGACTGATGCATTGGGGAAACAACACAGAAAGAGAATGAAATGTAACGAGTGTGTGTTTATGTTTACAGCTGGGTGAATCAAGTAGTTATTTTGTCCACTTCGGATGCAAGGTCGAGTCGTCTGATAGACCTTGATAAGATGCATCAGTCTCTCCAATATCTTACAGCTGAGCAGGAGAGCTGTGTTTTTCTCATTAAGGCTGTATGGAATGTGGAAAAAAAAGCTCAGCTCAAAAGACTTCTGTAATTATTCTGTTGCCTTAGTGTTTTATGAAAGCAATTTAATCATCAATTGGCAACATTTAAAAACAATTTCACTGAAGTCAGAGTGTTATGATCAAATTTTTACAATTATTTTTTCATTGACATCAATTTAAAAGTTGTTGTATATTCTGAAGACAAACATTTTGCAAACAGCTTATTTACAAGGTAATGCACAATGCAATAAATTGTGCAATAATGGCTAGCTGACTACATTTTACATTATATACACACAACCAGTCAAAAACGTCAGAAATCTTTCCCCCTAAAGAACTTAATGTTTTTATTGAGCACAGATGCATTAAACAGACCAAAACTTGCAGTAGAGACATTCAAAAAAAAAATTCAAATAAATGCTGTTTTTGGATAGGTTAGCTGGATCTAACTAATGAATGGACACATCTCACATGTCGTCATCTATGCTACAGTCACTGCTAAATGTAACAGAAAGCTCAAGCTACTGCTGTCTTCATGTTCTCAGATTTTTTGCACAGTTGTTGAACATTCAACTCTCGCCACAATCTACAGTCATCCATAATAGATGAGCTTTAAAATGTGTGGATTTCTATGGGGGCCCAGCACAGCTTTAATGAGCTCTAGTTCCAGGCAATGTGAAATCCGAAGCATTTCAGGTGAGTATTTCTGTCTTATTCATTTGCCTCAGAGCAAGTGTTGTGTTTAGTTGTTATTGTTTACAGAGGGAATGTTCCTACCATCTTGTTTTGCTGCTTGACGTGTTTTAGATGGTGCCGAAGGGTTTCATTATTAACCTCCCCATTAAATCCAGTCTCCGGTTAGCTACTGTTGTGTTAAGTGTTATGTAAATTAAGGGTTTCATTAGAGGGAATGCGGGGTAATTTAGATTTGTAAACATTGTATTGATTTCTGTGCATCATAGCTTTCTTCACTAACCTGAGCTTCAAGTACACATGAAGATTTGAAGCATATCCACACAAACCCTTCTGAGAGCTCAGTAAAAAAAAAAAAAAAATCCTTGATATGATGGATTTTGCGCAATTTACATTCCTGATCCAAATCCTAATTAGCGGTGTTCTCAAGAAAGAAATGCCTTTCTTTAGCAAAATTACGGTCATTAGGCAAATGCTACTTCAGCTACCTTTACAGGTACACTTCCAACCCTGTGATTTTCACCAGAGGAGGCCAAACTGAGCCGCTGAAGAAAAGTATTACATGTATTAGAGACCAAAAACAGAACACCCTTTCATGTGTTATAGTTGCATTTGACTCACTCTGCTATATATAAAATACAAAAAAAAAACATTCAAGGCCATCATGTTTGATGGTTTATAGGGGTATAGCCATTATAGCCATTGACAACCACATAATAGAGGTCATTGTCTACTAGCAACTGTTTGGTTACCAACAGACAGAATGGTGAACCTATCCCTATAAGTTAGCTACCCCTGTTAGCTGATTACCTGAGTACATTTCAGAAAATGCTAATATTTTCAGACATGGATCAATCCATGGTACTTCAAAAGACTTCGTAGTTTAGCAATAAAGCGAGGCAGGCTTGCATGGTTACACCTAAGATTTCATGCTCACATTCCCTCTATCTTTCACACACTCACACAAAATTATATGAAGAGATAAGCAATTGGTTTTGGATTTGCTAGCATACATGGGTTAGCAGATGCTTCTTGAACTCTGCATGGTGAACGAGGTTCAATCAGTGCATGTTTATCAGTTCTTCTGTAATAATGTCTGTAGTTCATTTTACACTGCTGGCGCGAACTTAAGTAATGTTTGCATTAAATGTTGTCACAGCAGCAAACTAATAAGCTGAGCTCTATTTATTTGCTCTTCTGGGACTGGGTAATTCAGAATGGATGAGAGTAAGATAATATGATTATAATTAATCTACTGATCGCTTTTGCTAAGAGTCTTAATGATTTCCATAATACTACTATAAATATGTCTGAAGTCGTTTATTATATAGAGACAAAGATTAAACAACTTAATAATACATCCCAAACTAGTTTCATGAGGCTAAAGGAATTACCAATAGTCACTACAATTTGCACTAGTATTCTCTAAGGCAAATACTGAAGTGACTATAGCTTGTCTGAATACACAATCCTCTGTTTATTTCATTTTTTTTTTGGAGCATATTTTAATTTCCTGGTTCTGTCAATAAAAACTTAAAAATGATGAAGATGAGTTGTCAACAGCTTTTGCATCTTTGGAGTTTCATTTGTGTTTGTCCCCTGTGTAAACCTCTTTTCTCAGCTCAAGAGAAAGCCAGTGGTTCTCAATCAGATAGTCTCAGCAAACTTCCAACACAGGTTGACTTTAATATAATTATAATCTTTATTTAAGAATGTACAAATATGCTATGAGAATCCCATTCAAACATGCACATTATATGTAGCTTATATTACTTCTTTTTTTTTTTTATTATGGTGGCAAAGCAACAACAGAAAGGTGTGTGAGTCTCAGATATGGAAATGAGGAAAAGTGCAGTAAAGTGGGTCAACATGTAAAAATCTGTAAAAAGTGTGAAATTTTATTATAACATTTAAATAATACACTGTATACACAAAGGACTCCAACCTGGAGCTTGGGCGGCTGATGATTAAAGGGAATGTAATGCTTTAATACTCTGATTTACACACTCTCTTTTTGTCCTGTCTCTCTTAGCTCCCCGGAGTCAAAGCTAACAATTCACTTCAGCCTGTGTTCCTCCGGGGCTGTAGTGGCCCACCTCAGGGAAGCAATGAGTGAGAAACTACGTACAGTACCCACAGAGGAGCTGAGAGCACTTGCCACTCTCCCTAACAAGATTATCCCTCACTGTGGGTGCTGTCTCCGCTCATGTGCAGATCACATTCTTAATATGTTACCTCAATGAGTGGCTGCAGGTGATGTATATAAGGATGTGGCAGTGGGGGGTGCTCGCTGTCAAAGTTAGACATGGAAACTTGAATTTGTTTCACACTCATTGAGCACCCGTAGCATTATGGGTAAGGCTACAGTAGCTGCAATCCCACATGATCAATAATTAATTGACTAACATACACTCCGCTAAGTTCTGTCAAACATTCTGTGACCAGCTCAGACTTCAGGGGATGTGTTTGGATTTAAAGAGTCAGTTGTTGTTATGCTGGTGCTCAGGGTATCACAGTAGCCTACAGTAGCTGTAAGCTAAACTGTGTTTTGTACTTGTCATTTTCCTGGTCTTTCTGGGAGCATCTGACTCCCAAAGCAAAGCACAAACTGTCTGCCTAAAGACTGTGTGCGTAAATACAACAATTTTGTCACTGTGTCATCACCAACAGTATAGCTACACAAAGAGAGTTCTGTTTATGTGTTTGTGTTCGCTCTCATGCTAATAGGCTAGTATTTAGTATAGCCGTCAATGACAGTAAGTTATTCTTCATATAACAGAACAGAATAAGTCAAAACATATCATATTATAACATTTAAAAGTCATATTCTAGATGTAACACTATGCAAGTTTCTCTGTGTGTGGCTTTAGCGGTAACTGCATTACTGTTGGGTTTTCACTTAACTTTTACTTTTACTTGAGATGAGTAACACTCATGTGTCCTTTTCATGATGCTAAGACAATGTATTGCTCCAGATGGCATTTCACATAATTCAGCAAATATTTCTTTGCAGAGCAGGCAGAGATGATAGTTACCTGACTGGAGAAGAATCCAGCTTCAGACGAAGCGTAAGCTGAGCAGATGCTTTAATTTGTATTGTCAGCGTGTGCTTTTTCATCTGAGGCATTTATACACTCATGAGAATATGAGACTTCAGATACTTTATTGTTTATGCATAATGAAATAAATTCTGGCTTGAAAATTACAAATACTGTCTGGAGGACACATAGATAACTGCAGTAATGTACTTAACTAAATAAACTGCCTAAAAAGATTAACAATTATGACATAAAACAAATAAAGCAAGCTTATTCCTGTATTTATTTTCCAATAATTAGATTGATAATATTTATTATGCTTTTAGTAGTACTTAAGAAGTGCGAGTGGAATCACAATGCGATTCAGATTTAGTCATTTTCCAAGCTGAATTTTAGGAAAAGAAAGTTACAAAATGGATAATGATGTAGCCTACTGATGAAGGGGCAATTAAAAAAAAATAACAGTTTGGACCGAAAAGGCACCAAATAGAAGGACTTCTGTTGTCTATGAAATTATTTTCTAAAGAGGGTGATGAACCAAGTTATAATGATTTTTTTTTTTTCTAAAAAAAATAATAATAATAATAATTAAAAAAAAGATTGTTTGGAGATTAGTTTCTTTGAAGCAAAATATGATTAGACAATTTTTTTTATGGAAATCTTTCATCAAACGTATGATTTTCCTGTGTCTTATGGTCAGTATTTCATGGAGATGCTATGAATCATATTCAGAACAAAACATATGTCCGTTCACGTGCCCATGGCTCCACCTGCTGTAGCCTATAGCACGTACATGTGGAATTGATATATTTTTTTTAAGTTTGGGGCAACGTACCTGTACAAAATTTACCATCGTAACAAAAGCTTCTACCAAAATACCATAGTTACTACTCTTATTGTTACTGCTGTACAAATGCCAGTACAGTTCAGTATTTTCAGTAAGGCATTTATTGGCTACAGTGCAGATTACGTCATCATAATCGCGACAGTATTTGTGTCCACAGTCAATGAGAAGCCAGTGTTTTAAATGAAAAAAGGCGCTGTCATAAACTGAAAAGAATCCTATGTGAAACACACGTTACGTATCGTAATCTCGTTTATCACATTGTGAAGGATCGCTATTTTGCTGTTTTAAAGAAATAGGTGTTATATATATATATATATATATATATATATATATATATATATATATATATATATATATATATATATATATATATATATATATATATATATATATACAGACACACACAATACAAAGGGCTAATTCGACCTTTGTTATTCAGGTAGTACATGCTTACTGAAGACTGATGTTAAGGAAGGACCGAATAAGGGCAAACGTTTTTATATCCTCACTGCGCGTGATGCAACGCCATGCAACATGTAGACTGCCTACAGAGTGGTTAACACGTAACACACAATAATAATATGACTAATAATTTAATCAAATTGTATTATTTGTATTTAAGAATAAGTGGTTTTGTATATTGTTCATATCAAATGTGCATGAGCCAATGTGTTGCCCTGATCTGAGTTTACGTATGTTTTTCAGGATCCCACCATCTCACAATAAGATGATAAATCCGTTGATTTTTTTTTTTTTTTTTTTTTTTACCATACATCATATTTTTGAGTAAAATAACAATATATTCAGGTGTCATAATGTAGGTTGTTCTGAGGTTAGTAACAATTCAGGAGGACTCTTTTCTGAATATGTATACATTTTTCTAGGTACAATCCTTGTAATTGACTATTAGATGGAACAATGAACGGTAAAGTGGAAAGGATTCTAAATCCTTGCTATTAATACTTTATTTCTTTCATAATCAGGTTGTTTTATCCCTGTATGCTTGGAAATCTGAAAGAGAGAAGTGGTGTGGTTGTGTTCTTTAGAGACATATTTGTATCCACAATACATTGTCCACTTTTTGTTTTTAAAATTATGAATTTACTACTACCTTCCTGCAGAAAGACCCTGAGAAAATGATTGATTTGTCAGAGAAAGATCTTCAATCCTCAATCCTCACTCCTGTCACACCCTTTCAAAGTCAAGACAAAACAGGACAAATCTTCAGAACGCAAGAGGAATCCAGATGCTGAAAAGCATAGGGGAGAGATCAATGGTGATAAAGGTGTGAAAGGTAAAGACCATAGTAGTGCTAAAAAGAAAGAAGAGTGTTCCAAGACAACAGAGATAGAGTCTTGGAGGAACAAGAAACTTCCCGCTGGGATGAAGATAAAGAAGAGAGTTTCTGATGACGAGAGGCTGAGGAGGACGGCACAGGACAGGCATGTCCTGAGAGTCCAAACTCGTTTAACGAAAGAATTGAAGGACCGAGTGAATCCAAGACCAGCCTCAAACACCAGCAGGAGAAGAAGACTACAAAAATGGGCGGCTCTGCACAAAGCCCCTTCAAAGGGTTAATCTGGATGTGATATATAAGCTTCAGTAGAGAATGAAACATGATGACCACTCAAACAGACAAATCAGGTAAAAATCAGTTACAGATAAAAACCCAAATCCTGCAGAGCGAGAGCAGCTCACCTTCATGCTCGTCCTCACAGCATGTGCCAGTTTCTGAAAAACCCACAGCATTTAATGTTCACTTAACAGTACCAAACCAACCACCCTGAAGAGTGCTCAGACTCCAGCTGCACATGTTCAGAAAACACTCACCTCTTATCCTGGTTTCCAGGCTGCTTCTAAAGTCCAGGCTCGGTCTGAGGACCCCAGGGCCCTCCACAGCGATCTCACAGCCCAGCTCAAGCAGAAGAAGGTTACTCATCCTTTACTGTTTTCTTGTTAGTTACTGTTAATATTATGTAATAGCTATAATAATATTGTTGTATTACATGTAAATTTGATTCAGCTGGTTATGCTTGAGATTCAACACTCACTTTTTGTTCCTCTGTGTGTCTGGTCTATCTTTCCTAGGCCACTCTTTCAGTGGTGAACGTGTCAACTCTGCCAGATAAAGGGGAGCATTTGGAGAGTCAGGAGAAGGAGCGTCTCGAGTCTCTGGAGTCTCTGAGTCTGACCACAGCTTCTCTGTCTAGTGAGACTCACTTTATTTTTGGGTCGAGATCAGCATACATGAATTTATACATACTATGGCTTGAAGGTATCTCTTCTATTATGAAGAAAAATTCAGAATAAGTATTTACTCTTAAAATACTGTTCAAAAGTTTAGGTAAGTTCTGTTTTAAAGAAATGATTACTTTCATTCAGTAAAGATGCATTAAATTTATAAAAAAGTGTCAAATACATCTATAATGTTACAAAATATTTCCTTTAAAATAAATACTTTTTTTTTTTTTTACTTTCGGCTCATCCAAGAATCCTGAAAAAAAACATGGTTTTCAAAAGAAAACAATTAAGCAGCACAACAATAAGAACTGTTTCTTCAGCAGCAAATCAGTATATTATAATAATTTATGAGGGTCATGTGATTCTGAAGCTTTGGTGACACTTCTTTAAAAAACAAATAAAAAAAATCTCACTGTCCCCAATCATTTGGTAAAAGTATAAATGTTAGGGTGCTACAAAATACTGATTATCATGATATTTTTGAAAACAAAACCTCAAGTGATTTAGCTCAATGTTTTATTATTATTTGTTAGACAAAAAAATATTTTTTAGCAAAATCATGGTTTGTCAATATTTGAAAAACTGTTCAAAATCATGTGGCCTATCTAACTTGTAGAAAGAAAAAAAAAACATAAAACGGGAAACGATGTTATAGTGAGGACCCCTGCAGATACTCATGACTTAGTCAATATTAGTAAGTTTTTAGGTCATCAGATAATCTGACCTTTTTCATGACAATTCAAGGTTTGTTCAGGTTGTAAAATGCTCCCTAAAAATATTATAATACTTATTGTATTAATAATGAATAATAATTCAGCTTTAAAAATTGAATACCCTCATACTGAGGAAATTATTGAAGAAATCTAAATGGAATCATCTCACTATTCAAATATAGGGTCTGAAGATAAAGACAAATCAGAGGCAGAACGTAAGGCATCACACAGCCATTCCAATCCATTCAGTCGTCCTGGAGGCACCATCCTCCAGTCCACAGCTCCAGCTCCCATGATGAAGGAATCCTCTGGCAGCTCACTGGGTCTGAACCTGAGCCAAGGCTACTCCCAGATGTTCGGAGGTATAGTGTTTAATCCTATTCTTCTACGAATTGGTGCTTTCTGTGCCCATTTCATTAGTAAGTGTATTGATGTACTAATTTGGCCGGTTGTCTCTGCAGTAAATCCTCAGAGCCAGGCTTTCTATGGTGGCAGGATGACTGAGAACAGTGCCACCAGTGAGGCCATCGACCATCTGCACGACTCGCTGGAGTCCTGCCCTACAGAAGACACAGAGGCACTGGATCCCAAAGGAATCAAAGTCAGTCAGTTCATGCTAAAACAATTATTTTGTTAATCATTATCAGTTATTGAAAAGTTTAATGGGGAACTAAATGACCAACTTTAAAGTTGTATACACATAATGCTATCAAAAGCCAAATATTAATACGTGTTTTTAACTTTTTTGGGGAAACAACTTAAAGAGAGATGAGCATGATTTTTTTAGTTTTACAATTTTGTGCAGTTATTATAATGGTTAAATTAATTTTTTGTTAGTAAGATAGTATAAACTGTGTAAAAATCCCTTCACATCGTTTATATCATTGTAATTATAACAGTGATCTTGCTTCACAAGGTAGAGCTGTTGCCTCATCAGAGGAGAGCACTGGCCTGACTGCTGTGGAGAGAGACACAGAAACCATCTGGAGGAATATGGGTGATATTCAGTACTCCTATAAATTGAATTGATGTTTTTAATTTAAGATACATAAGATACATAATCCCTGACAGGATGACCAGCACCCCATTGTGACGCAGACGTGTTTTATATCACCCTGTGAGAGATGTGCAATGTTATCTCACCTGATATTGATTTTAGTTTTTTTGTTAAAGAAAAAAAAATGATATGAGAGAAATGCAACCAACTGAGCTATGTAGAAAAATGGTTGCCTGAGTTTATGGTTTAACGGTAATTGCCTGAGCTATGTAATAATCAGTTATAATGCAGAAAAACTCCTGAGGCCTATTGTTAAGCTAAAATCTGATTCAGTTCACTCTTCACTATGAAATGAAAACACGTTTCACATTTACAGGGTTTTTAGAGACGGAAGTTGTCGTAATTGGGAAAAATTAATAACCGCAAATGAGAAAGAAAACAAAAAAACTGCAATGTTGAAATTTATTTTTATCAATAATTTTTTAAGCTGATGACATGGGCCTGGGAAAGACCCTCGCGATGATCTCCTTCTTTGTCTCAAAAAGAAGACTGAAAATCTGAAGGAATGGATCTCAAAAAATGGCTTATTAATAGCTCATATCTAAGATCTTCAATCTGTCTGTGTATGTTTGCGTGTTTTATCTGATTCAAGCTTTTTGCCACTTCTGCTGTCCTCCAGGCAGTTGCATAATCTAAACAGATTCAAGATTGTATGTGTCATAATTATCATCCTCAGATTTAACCATAGTGGCTTCTCAGGGGACACTGATAATCTGTCCTGCTTCTCTGGTGCATCACTGGAAGAAAGAGATTGACAAGTGTGTGAAGAGTAACCGCCTCAGTGTGTGTTTGTGCCATGACCCCAACTGACAGAGGAGTTGTGTAGGCCACACACTCGCATACACACCAACAACAGACAGATCATACACACATGTATCTGTGAAGCATTTAGCAAAACACACGTTGTCTGAGTGCGTGATGAAACTTGCATGCATATACATTTAGTGCTGCCAGAAATTACTTGGACACTTCAGTTGCACTTAAAATTGCCATTACATTAAATACAAAATTTCAAACCTTTTGACATGATTTTGTCTGTCCGTCCATCCATCTATCTGATCCCAAATGTATCTTCAGTGGATCTGTGAAGTTGGCTCCTTTCATGGTTTTACTACATTTATTTTAAAACAAAGATAGCTTAGTTATTAATATTGATTGTTTGAGATTTTATTTTATAATGCAGTGGCATTCACACGTTTGTAAATGTCCAAATACTTTTTAAGGTCACTGTACATAATTGTTGCAAATGTTCACATAGATTTGTTTCGTCTTTTTGTGTGTTTAACTTTATCTTTTTCTTTTCATCTTGTTTAATCTCTCATCCTCTCTTTCCAGTCTGTGTCTCCACAGCTTTGCTGATCATGATGTTGTGATCACCGCATACATTTTGGTCTCTCAGGAGATCCCAGTGCAGAAGGAGGATGCAGAGAAACCCTCGAAGGACTCTGATCATGTAGTATGAATAATGATCTCAACATCTTAATGTTTCATTTAATTAGCTGAGATGTTGTTTGAGGGCCTGTTCATGTGTTGTTGTCTGTGCACCACTAAGAGGTTGTTTTAAGAAGGTCTTTTCTTGTTGTCTTGGGTCACAGACCTGCCTCCTCTGTTACGTGTTGCTTGGGAACATGCGATTCTTGATGAAGCTCACAACATTAAAAACACTAGAGTCCAGACATCTATGGCGGTGTGTAAGCTGCGGTATTATCTGCTCAGTTGGCGTTTTTGCATCTTTTAGCTGCTTGTTAATAAAAGGCTTATCATAATAAAAATGATCGAAAAAATCATTATTATCAACCGCTGTGAGTTTAATTGCAAGCACTACAAGGAGTATGATTTTTGTCTGAGGAATTCAGAAGATGTTGGTACAACACCTGGGGAAACAGTATAGGTCTGCAGTTCGAAAGCGCCTTCTGCTGGCAGAGAATGACTGTGCATTTCAGTAAGGCTGCTGTTGTGGTGAGTAGAGTATTCCTGCAATACTGGAGTGCTGTAGTTTTGAGAAGGGCATAACTGCAGCCTGGAGATCTCCAAATGAGGGAGGGAAAATAGCGTGTGGCTTCCTCCCATTGACATTGACAGCAAATGATATGCATGTGCAATCTTTTTCCCAATCCTCTCCAAGTACTGTAGGTATAACTGCAGACCAGACTTCCAAAATGGGCATGAAATCCAAAATTGGGCAGAACCTCCCAAATGGAGCAGGGTCTCTTCGAGCAAAGACTTTCACCATTGGCTCTGGCTTCAGGCAATTGTTATTGACTTACATTTCAAAATTAAACATTGTTTCTAGTTGATCTAAAATAAAATATGTTATATAAATAATATGCTATATAAATAAATATTCTCTGAGATAGCAGAGTCCAAAGCTTGTGGCCAGTGGTCGCACCCAACCCCACGCTTGAGGGGGCTCCATGCCGAACGGACCGGGCCCCACGTCCCTATGTAGGCCCTATGTAGGCACCAGAATTTGAACCTCTGCTTCATGATATAAAAGAGAATTAACCATGAGCCGTCCCAACGCACACAGGGAAAATATTTTGTTCTATTGTTTTGTTTTAAGCAACGGGGGCGAAGGGGGTAGTAACGCTTGGTTTAACTGAAAAAGTACTATTGTCTGTTGAGGTCCGGCTGGGGAGTTACGGAACAGGCCGTCAATTTCATATCGGAAAATTCTCATAACTGAATGAATAAATGAATGATCCATTTATATATCTTCTGAACTGCAACTTTCTCTACCACGCTATTCAGCGCCAATCAGACTGTGCTGTCATTTCCACTGGTTGGTTAGGGTCAGGTGTGGGGTAGGTTTAGGGGCTACCATTTTTTGTAGCACAGTATAGGAACACTGTGATTTACTCTACCAATAAAATCATTAGAATCAGCTATGGGGCGGAGTTTGTGCTAAAGAGGTTTGGGAGAATAATTGTGCATGCATGTCATGTGCCTGTCTGTCAGTGGGAGGAAGCCACGCCGTTTTGGAGTTCCATTCCCCATTTAGAGATCTCCAGTGCAGTTATACTCTTCCCTTTTTCCACCTCATAAATTAATAAGATTTTTAAACAACTTTATTTATTTTCACACAAAATTTGTTTAACTCCATCAATGTTCAGTACAAAGGTATATATATATATATATATATATATATATATATATATATATATATATATATATATATATTCTTTTCTGCAGTTATATATTTTAGTTCCGTTGTACCCTAGTATTGTAAGGTTAACCTGCCTGCTTTAAATGTTTCAAAATGATTCACAGTTGAAAACATTCATTAGAAATGTTGAAAAGTAATCAAAAAGTAATCAAATGTAATTAATTACATTACTTTATTAAAGTAATTGAAATAGTTACACTACTTATTACATTTAAAATACGGAAAATAAGTAATTTTCCCAACACTGGTAATGTTTTTAAAGAAGTCTGTTATGCAGGCTGCATTTATTTTATTAAAAAATAAGTAAAAACACTATTTTTAATTTATACCTGTGATTGCAAAGGTAAATGTATCTGAATTTTCATCTCTAGAAACAAAAATATTTGATATTACACATACTCAAGTGTTAAAAGCTAAAAAACTTAGTGTTGCAATAACTCTGGTCATTTTGCTTCTCTGAATGAGGATTTGCAGCAATAACATTATAATTATTATTATTATTTTATTATTTTATTTTTTTTACATGCCAAGTTAACTTCTGACCAACTTGCAAAGCACTATTATGTCATGTTATCTAATATAAGGATCTTAACTTAAGGGATAACCAAGCAAAAATCAAAGATTTCTTAAAGAATTAGTTGAAAAACAGCCTTTTTTTTTTTTTTTTTACAATCTTTTCACCAATTTGTTTATAATGATTAAAAAAACTGTAACTAAAAATAACAAATGTAAATGTTTACCTGACACGTTCAGGTTTTGTGAGGCTTTATTCAAGTCACTGAGCCAGGGAATAGAGGTATTCAGTTTATAAAATCACAGATTAAACAAGTCTCCAAACAATCACCCCACAAAAACAGACATTGCAAAATGATGACTTAAAAAAATCTACTCCTTCTTCTTTTTCTGAGTTTTCTTGAAACACTTCCTGAAACAGAACATGCAGCTTTTGACAGTCACAAAAATTACTGTCACTAGAATGAGAAGTAGAAAGCCAATGACGTCCAGAGAATGATACTGAATCCAGTTCAGCTCATGGGCTGCAGGTCTAAGATGTGCTGCCCCTTTGTGTCTCATAACAAACTCAGTCCAGAACACAGCCAGGTCCAAAGGCTCAATGGGACGGTCTCTATGAATAGCTGAAAGCTCGGTCATCTTCTCCTTGTAGCTGTTGAGTCAAAGATGGAGGAAGTATGTTCATATAGTCTTGAATACAAAACTACTGCAGTCCTTGCAATAATCTAAACAATTCGGTGTGTGGTATGGTTAGAAACAATTTTCCCTCAGAAAAGGTTAGTAAATTTCACAAATAATTACAAAAGCAAAATTAAATGGGTTGTAAAATTTTAAAGTAGAAAGACTTCAAAATCCTAGAAAAAAAGAATGTTCTTGGAAAACGCACTATAATATTTTTTTTACAACTTTGAAAAATCATTTTTACAGTGCAATACTCTAAATAAGGACTAATATTCCACTTTGAATTCAATACTAAATATGGCATGAATATAAACAGTTGTCCTATCTGTAAGCCCCTCCTCTCGAACGCAGATGAGCCAATGGCGGTCGAGTATTAGTTACTCTGAACTCTGACATCTTTAGGTTTCAGAGTCATAAAGAAACAATGGAAGATCCAAAGCTCTCATAGGTTTATTGGTGTTTATGCTTAAAAAAAATTATTTGTTTTAATATCTTTTATATATCTCTCCATGGCATATTTAAGTCCTACTTGAAGGTCCATCTGTGTCCTAAATTTATCAGAAACACCTCAGTAGAAGTAATTGTCATTGTAAGACAGTGAGCAAATTTGTAAGATTTAGCAACAGTAACTAAGGGGGGCAGGACTTACCGATCGGTCAATTGCAAACTGATTTCATGCACAGACTAAACGTGGTTGTGTTTACCTTTTATCACTGATGACCTTTCTCAATGCAACCAGCAGTTTTTCTGCGGTCAGATCATAGATACTCAGGGTTTCTGCAACTCCTCGAGACACTAAGCGTTGAACGTTATCCCCTTGGTCACCAAACAGAGGAAGCATCACCATTGGCACCCCATTATAGATTCCTTCATAGATTCCATGTGATCCACCATGTGTAATGAAAGCCTTAACCTTAGGATGGCCTAAAGGAAAACATATTCATTGTAATAGTGTGTTAGCAATTGACATGATGAAGTCAATTATAATATGGCATATTAATTCAAACATCATGTACACTCTGAATTTTATCAGCAATGCCAAAAAAGCTTATTTCTATGAATAAAATGTCTTACAGGAGGGTTGTAGGGTCAAAGGAGAATATAACATACCCAAGAGATCATTTTGTGGCAGCCACTTCATAAGTTTGACATTCTTTGGAGCATTTTCAGGGACTGGTCCAGTGTACCTCCATAGCACCTGCCAATCAAAGAGAATCATGAAGGTTAGTAAAATCCAGCCATGAAATCCTTAACATATGACGGATGACATGCATTATTTGGTAAAACATTATTTTGTTTAACACATATATGCTTGGCCTTACTTTGACCCCAAAAAAAAAAAAAAAAAAAAATGAGTTTACATTTAAATTGCATCTAAACTGCATGTTTAAAAGTAGTCTTTTATTGATTTATTTTTAAGTCTATCAACACTTACCCTCTGAGGTATCTGCCTGAATGCCTCAAAGAACTCTCTGGCTTTGGCCTCGGGTAACTGGGACACCATGGAGCCCAGAGTGAAGACCACAAACCCATGCTCTCCAGAACCTTCCACAAACTCCTCCAGCTCCTGCACAGAGAACACATGTCAGCACTGAACAGGTTTCATGTTCTGAGGACACAGTGGAGCGTCGCCTCTCCATCCTTCCTCTTACTTTTTTCGTTATTCGTTACAGATTCACAAATATCCACATGAACTTGCATGATAAACTTTGAAAAGCAGCATACTGCAACAGTTAGTTCAAGTGTTTTAGCTATTAACATACAAATAGATCTACCTCTTGGTAAAATAAGAATTTACTCAACAGTAAGAGTTTCCTTACTTAACAGTGCACAACCATACAAAAAGCTTCTTCTGTTTCATACTGTAAACACAAAGAGGCACCTCGTTTCCTCTTAAAGATTAAAGTGGTCAAAGTCCTAAACTGACTCTCTGAGAGATATGTTTCATGGAATAATACACATCTTCAGAACTATAGCTTATGACCGTAGTGGATTGCATTTAGATATTTAAACATAGTTCATGATTGTGTAGGTTGGAACTCTTCAACCATGTCATTGCAGACAAGCTCTGCATAACATAAACTAAAGATCATGTGATGCAACCAGTCTCTTTCAAAGTACATAGTACATCATGTTCTAATGTTACTGCTCATAAATTCATGACATCAGCATGGATTAGGTCATGTTGACCTGGACCAACAGCTTCTAATTTGACCAACAGATTTAACCAGCCAGGCTTTGTGCATGGATGACATAGTGGGGCAGAGCATAGTCCACTCTAGACTAGTTGTTAAAAAATGCATTGAATAATATCTTATTTAGCATCTAAAATGCCTACTGTAGACATGGCCTAAATGCTTTAACTGCACAAAGTTTTACCCTGATGAATTTGCATCTTACCTTTGTCAGTGGGGCCTTCTTAGCACAGTTGATGCCCCCTATTTGGACCATATTTGGCATTTGGGGTTTTGGATACTCAAAGGTAAAGTCGTACCTTAGAAGCCAGACTGCACCATGACTTAAAAGCTCTTTGTATGTAGTGTCCTTTTGCAGATATCTGCTGGCCAGTTCATCAGTGATAGCAAACAGTTTGCGGCATAGGAAAGCATCAAAAACTGCCATAAGTGTGTTTTCTATTCTTTGAGGGAAAGTCATCTTATCTGTGTAACCAGTGAAGAAGCGCGGCACAAAAGACGGAGGTGAGGGACACTGTGTGGCTTCCACATCAAGCAGACAGGGAATCATACGCAGGAAGTAAACGGCTGGAATCGAGAAGGAATCAGCAATGATGGCGCCACAGGGCAGGAAAGGATCAGTGAGCAAAATATCAAATCCTGTTTCTCTAAGACTCTTCATCACGGGCTCGTCATACAGCAGCCATTCACAGGCTGTCACATGCATATTCAAGAACTGAATCAGGTTCCCCAAATTCTCAAAAATATCAGTCAGTTTCGGAGGCTTCTCAAATGCATTCTTCTGTATTTTGTCCAAGTTGGCCTGCAGATCAGCATGGGTGTAGGGCACACGAAAAGTTTTAGTGGTGTAATTACCAGACCTCCCAATCAGAACACTGATTTCAGGAACCAGGACCACGATCTCATGACCCCTCCGAGAAAGCTCTTCCACCAGGATCTTCATGCTCAACCAGTGGCTGCCATCCACTGGCAAGACAAGCACTTTCCCAGCATGCACAGGCTCCGAGGGGAACAAGCATAGCAAAGCTAGAAGCCCCAGAGCGGAAACAGTCAGTGCTCTCACCATCTTTCTAACACTCATGCAGCTGAAATACAATACATTTAAGAGGGCTGAGAAAGATTTCAAAAGAGGTGGGGCCTCAGAACTAGACAAAAGGGAAATGGGTGTTCATAGGTCACTGGCAGCATGTGTGTACAACACAACGAATGAACTTTTTACGTTCTGTCATGATATCACCGTAATGCAGTTTAAAGTTTAAGAAGTGTGTTAAATGTAGCTCTGGGTTAATCATTTCAAGAGCATACAAACATAAGAGGTTATCTATAGAATGCTTTGTTCATACAAAAGAAGACCAAACTAGATTATATATCAGTAACACTTTAAAGGTTCGATATGCCAGTATTTAATGAATCAGGTAGCATAAACTATCAATTCAGTTTACAAATTTCTCAAAAGGAAACAAAGTTTTTCAATAAATATCATGATTTCAGGGAGCTGTGTAGCATGAAACTGAACTAAAATAATAATATTAAACTTTTTGACCTTGACACATAGTCACGGGAGTCTGCAGGAGTGATCACTCATATCATTTCCTGTTCTATGTTTTTTTCTTCTACATGTAGCTTGATTGTTATAATAAAAGATTGGGAAAAAACTACTTTTCAAGAATTTACAAAAAGATTAAAAATTGAAATAATTATTAACATTAAAATAAATGATTGACACTCATAAGAGGAGCTACTTGCAAAACAATTCTGCAAGTCATTATGGATTGGCAGTAGCAGGATCACCTTACATATTGTGCAAACTCAATTAGTCTCAGCTCCTCCCTATACACATGGGAACAGAAGGCAGTCACGCAAAAAACATGAACTCTCACTTACAAGGGCTGTGGTGATCATAACGTGCTGAGAGAAAGATTACAAAGCATGTTTTTACACAAGGACCTGTTTGCAGGTGAATCACTCTCACTTTGATTCATTGGCTGCAAAGATAAGGAGCTGATGATACAATAGAGAAAAACAATATGTTGACAACATGTCTAAAGAAAAGAAATGTTTGAGAGTCTAAGATTTTCCAGCTTACAGTTAAAATAACCTATAGGTGTCTTCACACCTTAATGATGCAGGTGGAAACAGATATTTATCAATGGCTCAAACATTGTACTTATGAGTGCTGTCATGAATACCCAGAGATAGTATTCAGAATGCATCCAAATCATACTTTACATCAAATTTACTATCTCTCTTTCTCTGGTTATTAAATAAAAATGTATGCACACTGAATTCAAATTTAATGCCATCATATTTATCATTGTCATCAATAACATAATAACAGTCAATAACAACAGTCAAAGCCACAAATTACTAATGATGTCAAGTGTTTACACTGTAACCCCGTATGAATTCAGCTAACGGCCTATTTAGTTTGGTACTAAAACTGATCCATGCCAAGGTTTGCTCTCACTGTATGAAAGATGAAAGAATGTGGCTTTATATATATATATATATATATATATATATATATATATATATATATATATATATATATATATATATATATATATATATATATATATACTTGAGTGTCACCTACTGTTGCATCTATGCAATCTGCAGAAGATTCATTGAAAATTCCCACCATTAATGCACAAACTGACAAATACAGACAAGCAGAAAATGAAAACCTGACAAAAGTGAAAGGTCTTAGTGCTTTGGACTAAATTGCAAAAAACATTGAAACACCCGCTATTCTTATTTCTGCTATATAACGATATGGCAGCAGAAAAAGTAGGAGTAGTATAGGGTCAAGCATGTGCCATCTGTAGGCATCAGCAACAGCTTATCTGCCCATACTTGTAGATCTTTAAGTGTTTTTTATGATTTCTTGACAGATATTATTATTATTATTTTGATAACCGTGCTTATCCAGTCATACTGGAGACTGGGTTGGGTAACTTACATGTTGCATTTTTTTCTATTTCAGGATATCTACAGAGATTAAACAAAACAAGTTTTTGTTTTTAATCAAATTAAATCCACACATACAGCACTAGTATAATCCTATTAAGAACTGAACAATAACGACTCACTTGTGACAGAGGTTTGGGTTTCTGGCTAACTGTTGCTCCAATCATCACCATGTTAGGCATCACTGGACGTGGGAATTCCACAGCAAAGTCAAAACGCAAAAACCAGAGAGCTGCGTGGCTCATGATCTCCACCATCGATGTTTTTCTCTGAAGCACATGTGAGGCGATCTCATTTGCACGAGCAAACATTCGCTCACAAGCCATGGGCTGAAGAAGAGTCCTCACCAGGTTCACACTTCTTTGCCAGAGATTCATGCGGTCAGTAAAATGAGTTAAAGGCTGTGGAACATAAGAAGCTGGAGCTGGACATTGACTGGCAAGAGTATCGACACCACAAGGATGGTTTATTTGCATATAAACAGCTGGAATGGAGAGATATTCACCAGCTATAGCTCCAACAGGCTCAAATGGATCTGTGAGAATCGCATCAAAGTTGTACTCTTGCAGTTTCTTCATCAAGTCCTTGTTGAAGAGCAAACCCTCTGCATTCCTCAATATAAACATGGGCAGAACATCCAGCGAGATGATGAATGCCTGAAACTTGGCTAGGTCTGTAGAGATATCAATGCTCAGAATGGTGTTGAATTCTTCTGCTATGCTCGCTTTTAATTCAGCCGTGGTGTAGTTCACGGGATATGTCAGCGTGGTGGTATGCTCTGAAGGACCCATGCTCAGACTCGCCTCTGGGATGACAACCACCACCTGGTTACCTCTCCTCCCCAGCTCTTCCACAATAGGCTTCATCCCCAACCAGTGACTGCCATCTGACGGTATAACCAGCAGTTTCCCAGCTTCAGCTAAACTAGAAAGTAAGAGACCCAAGAGCAACCACAAGCTAGCCATTTTATCAGTGGTGTAAAAGACAGTGGCAGTTGAAGGAGATCAATGAAGAAACACACTCATGCAGTTTAACCACACAGGTTAAAGTACCATCTTAAAATGAATCAGGACAAGGTTCAAATGGGTGGCGATATTTACAGAAAGAAGGATTAGCTCAGTCCTATAGCACTGAATCAATCTTTGCATCTCAATCACTAATAAATGTTTGTGGATTATTTATATTTATGCACAAAGGAGAACTTCCCATGGACATTTTCTACCCAATTTACAACACGTGAGCACTTGTGATTTTGTTCTTATGCTTGTTCCAGTGAATTTGGAGTATTCAAAATGATATCTTGGTTGTCCTGGCACTGAACACTGGCACATTGTGTGATGTAAAATAACAGGGACAGCAAATATTGGAATGTTCTTTCAAAGTTCATGTTTTAGTATTACTGCACATAAACTCATGGCAATCAAAAGGATCAGGGTATGTTGACTTAGACCTACAACGCCAACCTGTTAGAATGACATAGCAAGTATATTCCACTCTAGTATTCAGAAAAATCAGTGAATAATATTTTGCCTGGGGTCTAAATAGCCTTTTGCATACATGATCTAAATCCCTGAAAAACCGGCACTGATGAATTTGCACAGAATATAAACAATCATTCTGATCTGACTCCATGAAAATGCAATAGTGCTGAATGGTTTATTTTTAAAGTTGTATTATTATTATTATTTGCATTATTTGCATTAACAGTAAAGTCTTATCAGTAAGTGCATTATATATTTGTAAAATGTATGTGCCAATGTGAAAGATTTGCATTTTGTGCACCAGACAACATAGAACAACTAAGAATGACTTTTCATTAACATCTTACCTTTGTCAGTGGACCTTTCTTAGCAC
Organism: Carassius auratus; assembly: GCF_003368295.1. Classification (NCBI taxonomy): domain Eukaryota; kingdom Metazoa; phylum Chordata; class Actinopteri; order Cypriniformes; family Cyprinidae; genus Carassius; species Carassius auratus. Next base: position 41,694 of record NW_020525852.1, read on the forward strand.
TGCTGATGCCCCCTATTTGGACCATGTTCGGCATCTGGGGTTTGGGATAATCTAAGGTAAAGTCGTACCTTAGAAGCCAGACTGCACCGTGGCTCAACAGCTCTTCGTATGTTGTGTCCTTCTGTAGATATCTGCTGGCCAGTTCACCAAAGCTGTCAAAAAGTTTGTGGCATAAGTACTTTTCGAAAACTGTCATAAGCGTGTTTCTCACTCTCTGAGAAAAGGTCATCTTATCTGAGAAACCAGTGAAGAAGCGTGGGACAAAAGAAGGAGGTGAGGGACACTGGGCAGCTGCCTCATCAAGCCGACAGGGAAGTCCACGCAAGAAATAAACGGCAGGGAGTGAGAAGGAATCAGCAATGATGGTGCCACAGGGCAGGAAAGGGTCAGTGAGCAAAACATCAAATCCTGTTTCTCTGAGACTCTTCATCAGGGACTCGTCATACAGCAGCAATTCACAGGCTTTTACCTGCATATCCGTGAACCGCATCAGGTTCCCCAAATTTGCAATGATATCAGTCAACTGCTGAGGCTTCTCAAGCGCACTTTTCCTTATGTGGTCCAAGTTAGAATTTAGTTCAGCAAGGGTGTAAGGCACACGAAAAAACTTAGTGGTGTAATTACCAGACCTCCCAATCAGAACACTGGTTTCAGGAACCAGGACCACCACCTCATGACCTCTCCGAGAAAGCTCTTCCACCAGGATCTTCATGCTCAACCAGTGGCTGCCATCCACTGGCAAGACAAGCACTTTCCCAGCCTGCACAGGCTCCGAGGGGAACAAGCATAGCAAAGCTAGAAGCCCCAGAGCAGAAACAGTCAGTGCTCTCACCATCTTTCTAACACTCATGCAGCAGAAAGCAGAAATGCAATACATTTAAGAGGATTGGGGATATTTTCAAAAGAGGAGGGACCTCAAATCTAGACAAAAGGGGAGTGAGTTTTGATAGGTCACTTGCAGCATGTGGGTACAGCACAACGAATGAACTTTTACGCTCTGTCATGATGTCCCTGGACTGCAGATTAAAGTCTCACAAATGAGTTAAATGTAAATGCGACTGGGTTAATGATTTCAGGAATGTACTTGCATAAAACAACTTTCAAAGGACTTGTTCATACAAAGGTAAATAGGACCAAATGTCTGTAATAGGTTAATCATGCTATTGGGGAGTTGCACCACATGAACCAAACTAACATTGTCTTATCATAAAAAGTTCAGCTTATCTGATATTTCAAGAGACTTTTGACCTTTATACACAGTCATGAGGGTCTGCAGGGCACGTCTTTGTGATATAATTTCCGTTTATTTTATTCCTGCATGTAGATTGATCTGAACTATTTGAATTCACCGTGAAATCAAATTTAATGGTTCTTATTTTTGATTAAATGTTGCCGTTTATTTACTATAAACAATTTGTCTCTAATGATGTGTTTACTTGCATGAGGGAGATACAACCTATCTCTCACATAAGATCACAGCAACAGCAAATGACAAAGACCAACCGATCCAATCAAATTAATAAAAATAAGCCAAAACTAAACCAAAGATTACCTATATTTTCCATTGGTTGTTTCGCCCATTCGTTTCATAAAAACATATATTATTCATTTTCTTTTGATTTCATAAGCCCAGAGTTTGTTAGAGGCTACAGTTATTGCTTTTATCTTTACCTTTGTACATAAATAATGACATGCTACTCTCAAAACAGTTTTGCAAATCACTATGAATTGGCAGTGGTAGGATTACCTCACATCAAATTCAGTGATTATCCCAGCTCCTCCCTATACACATAAGAACACAAGACAGTCACGCAAGTACATGAACTTTCACACAGGGGAGGTCTGTGGCATGAGGGGCTTAGCGGCCAAAAGCACACTACTCAGAGTGAAAGATGTTTTTACACACGATGACCGGTTTCATTCTTTTATAATTAAAATACCTACAATCTGACAAAGCACTTTCATGATGCAGGTGGATATTTATCAACAGCTTTAGAGCATTCTTCTAAAATGTGCTTAAAAAGTATTTTTAAAGGTCGTCATGAATACTTTGAGATTTCATAGCTAGCATTACAGAATGCATACACACCCGGACTAACATCAAATGAAATGTCTCTTTTTCACTCTTGTTAAATGTTAATATGTAATGACATCGTATATTTCCAATTATTACTTCTCTAAGACCTTATAAATCAGGGGTTCTAGTTAGTTTAAAAAAAAAACTCCCATTTAGGTTGTTGTCCTTGCCTATTAAAACATTAAAGAATGTAGTTATTTTTACTCAAGAAATCAGACAAGAGTGTTGTTGTTGGCTCATATTCACCTGTGGTAAAGAGGCCTTAGCTAATTACACCCATGTTGATATTCAGACTAACAGCACGATTGCGAGTTTTAAATTACCATTTAAACAGCAAAAAAGAAAAGAAAAGAAAAAACTAGGATGGTACTGTCCAGCATCTGCCACTGGTAGGCTTCATCCATATTTGTAGATCTTTGAGATTCTTGTACAAATGTACAAATGTATGTTATTCTAGTTCTTATTTAACAAGGTTGACACAGATAAAGAATGAAATAGACACATCCAACTATAGCACCTGTAAAGCCTCTTAAGAACCCATACATAGACACACCTCTTGGATCACAGCACCACCTGGTTTCCTCTTCTTCCTCCTCTACAATAGGTTTCATCCCTAACCAGTGACTGCCATCTGACGGTATAACCAACAGTTTCCCAGCTTGAGCTAAATTAAAGACGTGCAGACTTAGGAGCACCCACACACCAGCCAGTCTACCAGTGGCATAAAATACAGCAGCAGAAGATTAAGCAAGTAAAACACAGTTCTATTGTCTTTTTTAAAGAACAATCTTAAAATGAGTCAGAAGTCAAAACTCATTTCAAAGGGGTGGCGAAGTCTGCAGCTAGTAGGATATGCTCATCTAAATATGGCACTGATGCAATCAATGGTTCTCATTCACTAGCTATTTGAATATTTGTATTTATACTCACAAAAGGACTCCCCATGAAATTTCTGCACAATTTACAACATGTGTGTTCATATGAATGTGTTCTTAACTTCCTTCTAATGTTAAAGGAGTATTCTAAACAAGCTACTGCAAGCCAGAAGTAAGAAATTCACATAAACATGCCCAAACATCTTCATATAAGGACTTTCTGGGCTTTAGTCATTCTAAGCAAACATGACACTGTCTAAATACGTACTCTTGATTAGATCACTCTTGATTTGATCACTCTGTCTTTCTCAAAACAAGAAGCATTTCTTTTTCTACTGTTGTAGGTCCTATTAGTTTGGACCTCTTATTAACCAGCTGTACATATGTAATATATATATTTTCATGCAGAGAAATCTTGGAGCCTGAGCTATTATGCACCTTTGTGTACTTTATTATATGAGGAAATTCTATATATATAGAGATTATAGCTTTTAATCTTAAAATGTATTATATTAAAACATCAAATATATATCTTAAAACATTAATAAGCCCACAGAGTGTTTGCAATTATTATTTTTATGTATGAAGTTACATATTAAAACTTAGCCTAATTTTAAGTCAGTAAGAGTAAAACAAATCAATTTGTCTCATATAGGCTACTGTACTTATATTGTCACCAATATAAACGCAAACTTACAAGATATTAAATATGATGCTCAGTTGTTTGCTTTGTCTGCTGAAGCTTTTTTATATCTGGCTAGAGGGGAAACAATAAATGTAAGATTTTGATTAATTTTTAATTTAGAACAAACGCAAGAACTGTGATTATATTGCACTTAGATATACTGTATATCTACCTCAACACTGAGCTTTAAGGCTATAAAACACGGTGTGGAATTTAATATGTCCCACTCCAGCTAGATTTTTTAATCAGCTATCATGATAACGTGCTCAAGTTAGAAAATAGTTAACTGACAGTTTATTACAAGAAGGAGGCGCCAACCTTTAACAAATCTGTACTTTGCCTCAGTGTCTAGAAATAGACAGTCTTTTTAATATTACTATAGGTGGAGATTTTTCAAGAGAATGTGTATTTCTAAAATGATTTTGCTCTGTGTGAAAAGACCCAAACAGTTTCTGCCTCAGCCCATTAGCTGTCATTCATTCAAACAAAACACTCTAAATGGTTTGCTGGCTATGTTTACAGTCCATGACAATGACAGAGAAAGACTGAGATACATCACATGAAAAAGAAAGCTACGGCGCTGATAATTTGCATGCAAATGAGAGCTTACTTGTGTCAATGGTTTTGGCTTCTTGGTTGCCATTCCTCCTATCATCACCATGTTAGGCATCAATGGTCGTGGAAATTCAAAGGCAAATTCAAAGCGCATAAACCAGAGAGCTGCACGGCTCATGATCTCCATAACTGATGTTTTTTTCCGAAGTACACGAGAGGCAATTTCATCTGCTTCAGTATGCATGTATTTACACGCCATGGGCTGCAACAGAGTCCTTACCAGGTTGACACACCTCTGCCACAAATTCATCTTGTCTGTAAAGTGAGTATTACGCTGTGGAACATAAGAGGGTGGACTTGGGCTTTGGCTGGCAAGAGTGTCGACACCACAAGGAAGGTTTATTTGCATATAAATAGCTGGAATGGAGAGATATTCACTAACGATAACCCCAACAGGCTCAAATGGGTCGGTAAGAATCGCATCAAAGCTGTAGTCCTGAAGCTTCTTCATCAAGTCCTCTTTAATGAACAGACCCTCTGCATTCCTTATTATGAACTTTTGAAGAACGTGCATTTGGTAGAAGAAAACCAGGAACTTGGACAGGTCAGAAGAGAGGTCGGTACTCAGAATTTCAGTTAAATTTCCTTCTAAATGTGTTTGTAGATCAGCCTTGGTGTAGTTCACGGGATATGTCAGAGTGGTGGTATGCTCTGAAGGACCCATGCTCAGACTCGCCTCTGGGATGACGACCACCACCTGGTTTCCTCTCCTCCCCAGCTCCTCCACAACAGGCTTCATCCCCATCCAGTGACTGCCATCTGACGGTATAACCAGCAGTTTCCCAGCTTCAGTTGAACCCAAGAAGAGACTGAGAAGCAACCACAGGCCAGTCATTTTTATAACTGGTATATATATGTATATATATGCAAGCTGGAGCAGAAGTCGGCAAAATCAGTCTGGTAATGCACAACTTAAAGTCCTCCAATGTCTCACAAAGAGTAGGATTTATGTTCAGTGGAGGTGGAGACCACTGTAAGTGGGTGGGACTTTATCTAAGGCAATGAGGCAACCAATATGGGTCAAAGTTAAAAAAAAAAAATTGTTATGTCATGCAAAAAATATTATAGGAATAAATGGATATGGTTTTAAACATTATTGATGAAAGTAGGGAATAAAAGAAAAAGCATATGACTGTGTAACCTTTGCATTCATAAAGATAACTTTTTTTAATAAATTATCCTTGTTCTTTTTAAATGCAAAGCTCATTGCAACTACTGGATGTGTCTACGGAGTCATGAAAGTAAAAAAAAAGCCGTTATACTCACATTAAAATGTGCAAGTTTATGTCACATTTTACCAGAAATTGTAATAAAACACTGTTAATATTTATCAATAATCTATCACCTATTGAACAAACCCCATGCAAAAACCAAAATGCTGTATTACATTTGAAGTGCTTGAAGATAAAAATCAAACACAACCCTCACTTAGATGCTGGCTTATTACCTACATATTGTGCTTACAGAGATAAAAGCAATATTGACTAGTTAATCATGCAAATTGTGATGATGATGGGACAACTGGCAAAGTTATGCAACAAACAATTCAAAACTATGTATGGTTCACAGTTTCCAACACTTAAGACTACCCTCAATAGGAATTGCAAGGTAACTGCATCAGTTTCAGAGTACACATCTAATGGAATTACTGTAAACTATGGTGCAAGGGAGGTGACATGTTCGGTTTACTTAATAACTTTTGGAAACGTGATTATTTTGTCGAGGTAACAACATCCTTATGTCGTGGCCTCGAGATACTATGTTGAGGCAACAACATCTATTTCTTTAATAATCCACACAGAGGTAATCCATAAGGTGAAGGCAGAAACAGATACACATCGACAAGACCGGACAACCAAACACTGAACAGAATTCAACTTATAAGGGGAACGTGGGTAATTGACATGAAACACCTGAACATGATGACACATTCAAGGGGAGGCAGAAACTAGGTCAAAGAATATGAGGGATGGCAATGAAAACAAACACAAAAGTCCAAAAAGTGTGACAATAATATTAAAAATTACAGTCTATTAATAAGACAAAATTAAATGAAATATAAGTTAATTATAAACTGTATTCCAACAAAATTCCAGTCAGCATAATCAAAGCTTTATTGGCACGTCAAACATACATTACAGTAGGCTATTATTTACAATAATGATATCGTTACCACAACAAAATGATCTCGTTGCTACCATTTAATATGACGTTCCAACGAGTTAAAATTATGTTCCCACAAATTTAGATTTCATAGCCATGGCATATTTTAATGTTCCCACGAGTTAATATGTCGTGTCCATGACATAACTAAGTGAACCGACCATGTCACCTCCTGGCCACCACAGCCACCGGCGGCGCCAGGGGGGGTCCTGGGGGGTCTCAAGACCCTGCCAAAAAACGCCTTGACCCCCCATTTGACCCCCCACCCTCTTCCTGATTATATATATATATATATATATATATATATATATATATATATATATATATATATATATATATATATATATATATATATATAATAAACGCCTTGACCCCCCAGGACCCCCCCTGGCGCCGCCGGTGGCTGTGGTGGCCAGGAGGTGACATGGTCGGGATAAATATAAAAAAAATATATATTCAAACTACGCAGAATAATAATAAATAATAATTGTTTCGACATTTATTCGTACACTGAACGAGAATCGTTTCTGTCAGACGCGTCCGATTCGAGAACCGAGGAGCTGATGATACTGCGCATGTGTGATTCAACGTGAAGCAGACTGACTCACAGCTCGTCTGAACCGAACTGATTCTTTTGATGATTGATTCTGAACTGATTCTGTGCTAGTCTTATGAGCGCGGGTAAATCGAAGGCTTGAAAGAAGGGCAGTCGTCGCGAATGACATTACATCGAGCGCAAAAGAACCGGTGAACCGTTTTTTTCCCCCCAACTAGTTTTATTTGATCGAACTGTCCGAAAGAACCGGTTCACTTGAGCACCTGCTCCTTTGCCCCTTAAGTGCCCTTTTGTCAAAGCAAAATTTCCTCGATTTTTTTTTTGTAATAACATTCCCTTTTGTGAATGCCTGCCCACGCCCAATCATAATATTAGAACAATGTATTAATAATAATTTAGACGTAAATAAAATGACCAACATGATGACCTTTCACCTTACGACGACCTCATCCGACGCTCATTTTTTTAATTGCTAAGGGATATTTTCAACACTGCGGCAGCTGGTAAGTGGTGTTTCATTCTCAGCGAAGTGATTTTGATGTTTATTTACTTATTATTATTTTACTAGAACGATGTGATGTGAGAAAATGCAGATATGTTGCTGTGTGTACTGTGTAGAAGTAACGCTAGTGTGCTGTTTGAGGGAGAAAAGTTTCACAGGTATCGAGGGGTCTGGTCTTTTTTATGTTATTTGACTACACTATTATTATATTACAGTACAGTATTTATTTTTTTAACACATAGAGTGCCTTAAAGATAATTATCACAACACTGGTAAGGCTTATTCAGATTTTCTCATTCTCTGAATTATCATTATAAAAATAAAAACTATTCAGAAATGAATTAAAATATAATTATATTTTAAATGTGATGCAAATATTTTTTTTCTACAATAGCAACAGTGTTTACAACAGCAAGACCACATTAGCCTGTAAACTCAATAATATCTCTCTGGAAATAAATGTAAAAATATAAATGGCAATAAAAAAATGCATAATATACCTGACATCAAAGCGCAGTGTGAAGGATATGAATAACAAATGTAGCCTGTCATTTGTTTACATTGCAAAGGTGTTTGATTTTAGACAACAACTACAACAGTAATAAAAATATGAATCACCATATTCCAGTGTATCAGTTTTTTATGTTTTGTATCAATATTTAAGGTGGACTTATTGATTAGGTCCAACCCTTTAAAGTTTGAGCATATTGTTTGCAAAATGCAATTGATTAATTAATTATAAACAAAGTAGTTGATATGCTGTGTTGTTTTTGTTGTTTAGTAGCAGTAATATGCAGTTATTAGCCGTGTGCACTGTATTTTTTGTTGGTTTTCATGAGACCCCCCTTGAAATGACCAGGACCCCCCATTGCCCCCCCCCAATCAAAATTGTCTGGAGCCGCCACTGGTTAACAGTTTCAGTGATTTAATGGTAGTTTCTGAGAGTGAATGAAATCTAGACTGTCAGTGAAAATTATGTTTAATAATGTAAATGTTATTTGCTCTCTTTCTGAACAATGAAAGATTAGTAGCAATATTTATATCACATTAATTTTCAATGTTAAATTCACATTTAAAATAAAGTCAGTCGTATTAAAAATATGTTATGGCATGATACCTATATTTGTTACTTAAATAAACAGACAGGGTTTTTATAATAAATTACATAAATTGGATTAAAGGCTGATGAAATATATACATTTATACACACACGCATACATTACATATATTTTTTGTCTATATATCTATATAAAAAAAGGCCTCCGTATATATGACACAAAGTAACTATATATGACACAAAGTAACTAGTAACTAGTAACTAACTACTTGAGTAGATTTTTTATCCGATACTCTTTTACTCTTACTCAAGTAACTATTCAAGTACTTTTACTTTTACTTGAGTAAATATTTCTAGAATTACTTTTACTTTTACTTGAGTAAAGTTTTTGGGTACTCTACCCACCTCTGCTAAAATACTGGTTTACAATGCCATCTACATTGAGAAAAGGGATACATATTTTATTTAGCTGAGAAGGGGGCAGACTGCACGTCCTCATATAGAAACTGGAAAACAGGTTTGTGGAGTTTTGTAAAGTGTTAAAATTCCAGAAACCGTCAAAGATGTTTTTAGAACTATTGCTTCTACTGTTTTTCTGTTCAAAGAGGTTCCCTCTTCTCCCAACATCTTCTATGAACTACCTGGTATCATGTACAGGTGTGATTTAGACAAATAATCAAAAAAGTCAAAAATAAATAAATAAATAAATACAGATATATCATGAAAAGACCTATTGAGAACTTATTTTTCAGTGGCGTATAGAGGTTTGGTGTATGTTTACTTCTATTATTAAAAGGTTCTATTTAAAGTGTCTTTTAATTCTAATCTGTGATAGTGGCACGTTCTCTTCACATTTGAGAGTTATTATAGGCAACAGCACAGCCAAATCCGCAGTAGTGCAAAATAACATCTA